>NW_027511797.1:300000-559342 GCF_048772815.1 Callospermophilus lateralis | reverse complement strand
TGTTGCTACTGGGAGCTAAGTGTCTTCCCGTGTGGTCTGTGAAGCCATTTGGTCATCCTCCACTTTTCAGGGTGTTTCTTACTGCTGCACTGGGAATTTGGTATTTGCTTCATGAAATACAATATGTTAAACTGGGACACAATGCTGGAGGGAGTTCTGTCATGTGTGGTTGGTCAGGGTCGGCAAGAGAATGTACGAACCAGGCTTCTATCCCACATAGCTTTCCCCTTGACTATAGCAACCTGATTCTGAACATTGCCCTGAAACCTCTACATATAACAAGATGCCTTTACATATAAAGGTCTGCTGCCTGCACCATGTCAGTCGCAAGATTTGGAAGCCAATGGAAGATCCAGGTGGTCCTACCAAAAATATTTATTTACACACCTATAGTCCACTGCTCTACGCCCACTACCCAGCAGGCTCCAACTTACTGGCATCTCTGTTCTACACCATTTTCACGAAACTCAGTCAATCAAGGCACTGTTTGTTATACTCATGATCAGCAACAGGATATCTTAAGGTTATCCAGTGCCACCTGGTCATGGGGATTTCAAAAATTTCATGGTATTAATCTAGTCATTTTTCAAGGATGAAGTTGGAGGCACTGTGGGTTTCATTTAATTCAGGAACCATTAAATGGTGAGGAAGCTCATTTCAATGAAAGCTCTGGAGAACACTCACAGGCAAGCCTTCCCAAAGAGTGGCCAAAAGGACACATGAATCCAGGCCAATTGAGGTATACAATGTGAGGTCCATGTGTGTTTGGACTCTCAACTATGGCTACCAAGTCTTTAAGAATTAAATCATGTGATATCCTGGCTCAGAATCCCTGAGCTCTGTGGAAAGCCATCCTGGGCCTAGATCTCAGTTTCCAAAACCGATTCTCATGCGTGGTCTCCTAAAATCCCAAAATTCATGGCAATACTTCTCTGAGGTCAGTTCCAGAACTCAGTCTCTAAGGAGAATCACACCAGAGTTCAAGCCCTGGTGGACCCAGTCATCTCTTCCAACTACCACACAAATTACCACAATTAAAACAAGAACCCTCCCATATGGCCCTCATCTTCTTTCATATAGACACTCATCATAATCTGGCTGGAGGTTTCCATGAGGGGTGCAGACCAAGACAGTGTCCCAAATAAGCTCCTTTGCCCCTCATTTGCCTAAAGTCAAGGTGGCCTGGACACCCATCCTGTGAACCAAAAGTGATCAAATAGGCCTGCCGTTAATAACTCTCCAATTTGAGGACTACTGTCTGTGGGGTTTAGATTCTTTATGTGAATTTTAGTCATGAGAAAACCCAAGCACAATGGGCTAGCCTCTGCAGGTTTTGTAGAACTCTTTTGACCCAAAGGATCCCATTCTCACTTGATGGAAGTCAGGAACCTTACAGAGGAAGTCGAGAGACTTCATCCCAATAATTGCTCTTTTGGCGAATTTTCTTTTGGATGCACACATGGTAACTTTCTTTAGATCCATCAGGTGCTGAGAATCTAAGCCACAGCCACACACAGGGCCAAGGGCCTGATTCAGACACATCCCTTTCCAAAGCAATTAAGGAAAGTGCCACAGGTATGCCCATTCATTTCCATTTGAAAACTGTTTTCTTCAGGCTTCACAAAGGGGTGGCCTGAGGCAAAGACCTTCCTGACATTCAGGGCAACAGAACAATAGGTAAGCAAAAGGCCAAAAGCAGGGTTTCTCCTCTGAGACTTTTCTGGTCACACTGATATCTGAGTTTTCTGAGATGCTCGCCATCCCCTACAGCTATCCAGTACATGGCCATGTCACAGAGCTTGGAGGTGGTACATATCTTGGACACAAAACCATGGGCCTATTCTTGAGATTGGCCGGAATTCAGGACGAAAATAGAAACTTAGGAAGGTAGCAGGTGTTGCTCATCGATAAGGCAAGCTACAGTCCATTCATAAACGGGGCAATATGAATGCTGAGAAGATTTCTACTAGACACGACACATCCATTGATGGATTCTCTTTTCTAATGTCTACAACCACGGAAACAGTGGAATACACAGACATAGAAACACTCGCCTTGTGAAAAGACTTACTAGAAACAGTCCACTTCAAATGAAACAAACCGACTGTAATACCTATTCTCAGAAAATGAGACAAAACCACAAACCCACAACCACACCCACAAAGGCACCTCCTTCCCCTAAGTAGGTCTGTGAGTATCCAGAGTGTCCTCTGACTTGTGGGCCATAATATGTTCCCCCAAAATGGCCTTTCCTGTCTCACATCTTGTCTCCTTGGCCAACTCTGTGAACTTCTTAGGAGCCAACGGTGAGCTACTACCTGCTTTCTCATGAAAAGCCCTGCATCCGAGCTTTCCTGGCATTTGGCCTTCCTCACATCTGTAGGTACCAAAAAATACTGACCCTGTCCTTGGTAAATCCAAACAAGTGAGACCACTGGGACTGGGACTGGGACTGGCTCTGTGTGCCTGGCTTCCTGGATCCCACGTTCAGAGAGTTCCATCACCAAGAAAGTGAGGTGAGGTCACTTCCTTCCTGAACTGAATGAGGGCACTGTCTTGGCAGCCACTTTGTCCTAACTGTTGCTTCCAAGGGTCCCAAGAAATTGAGGCCGCCCCTACTTCCTGTGACATTTTCACAAGTTAGAATGGTATATCAACCAAAGGCACCCAGGAATAGATCTCCACACAGGCCTGGTTTGGTCCATGATCTCTACATTAAAAAAAATCTGATTCAGACACAACCTTTTATCCTGACCGGGTTATTTGCCATGGAAGATGACTTTTGGTCTCTCAGGTCCTTTATTGCTTCCTACATCTTCTCCAGGGATCATTTCTGCATGGACCTTTGAGGTTCTCAGCAGGTGGAAGTTTTTCTACATTTCTGTATTGTAATATCAACTCCTTCCCTGCTCTTCTGTAAAGTTAGATTGAGGGAACAGTGTCCGGTTATGGTTAAAAACATGCTCGATTTGGGTTAGAAATCATTTTCCTAGATGAATGATCGTATTGGGAACTTGCTATGTGTAGAAGAATATATAGGTGAAATATATGTATGAAAAAAGAAATTTAAGTCTGATTTGAAGCCCAGAAGGGCATTGGGCCCTTGATAGTGATACGTGGTGTTGAATTACGTTCTGCAGAGTTGTCTCAGATAAATTGATATACAATGGCATAGCACCTTGTACGTTGCATGAATTAATGTAGAAGGAACATCAAGTCAAAAAGGCATAGTCGGTAGTGAAAGGTTAATAAAATTAATAAAATAGGTACTTGTCACTTCCTGTTTTTCTGTATGCTTAACAAAACACTGTTGAAATCTTGAGAAATGTTTGCTAATCTTGTTCTAGAATGTACTGTTCCCAACAGCCGAACTGCAGAATGTACTCCCTCACTTGGTGTCATGCAAACCGCCCACTCGCCCTTACCCATCACTGAACTTCCCTCTCTTCCCTCTCCAAGGAAAGTATATAAGCTCTGCTTAAGCTGTTCTCAGAGGTCTCTGCTCTATTTAATTTAGCTCTGAGCTCCAGCATGCTGGACCACAAATAAACCCTTTGCTGTTGCATGAGACAGTCTCTTGGTAGTATCTTCCTCTGACACTCGCCTGACCTTTACATATTGAGGTTCCACTGAGTTCCAGCAGTGGCGGATGAGAGACCCCAACGGGCTCCTCTCGGAGCAAGTAAGGCGCCTCTTTCTGGTTTCAGGTTTCTTGTTAGGGCTTGGCAAAATTGCTGGCGATGAAGAGCCTGGGCTCTCTCCGACGGTGGCTGAGAGACATGTCACAGAGACAAAGGGCACCTCTCTGGAGGACCCCGCAGAGAACTCGGGAAATCAAGGAACAATAGTCTTCTCGACTCAGTGATATTTTCTTTTAGATTCGTTATTGCCACACCATTGGGTTTTGCCGGCTACTCATTCCTGGTCTCAGTGTTGGACGTTCATTGCCTGTCTTTATGGTCTTGTCTTATCTGTGTCGTGTGTCCTTGCTTTTACTGTTTGTGGAACTTTCATTATGGAACAGAGCACGTCAATGCCTCTGTCCCTGACCCTTGATCACTGGACCAAAGTCCGCTTAAGGGCTCAGAATCTTTCTTTTTTTAGTAAAACGCTGGACCTGGCAGAATCTCTGTGCCTCAGAATGGCCCATCTTTGGAGTCGTATGGCCCCTAGACGGATCTTTCTACTTCCCACTAATTTAAAAAGTCAGAGGTATTGTCTTTCAGCCAGCGCCACATAGCCATCCGGATCAACAGCCATATATCTTAACTTGGCAGGACCTCTGCAAATCTCCTCCTCCATGGGTGAAGCCTTTCCTTGCCCCTACCTCTGCTCCTACTCCTTCCCCCATGATCTCTAAAACCCTCTCAACCTCCTCCTCCTCCACCCTCTGTTCTCCCTGAGTCACAGATTTGACTCTACTGGACTCTTCTCCCCCTCCTTATCCCCTGCCCTCGTCCCCTAACACACAACACACTCTAAGTGATTCTGCTGCTGCTGACTAAGCCTCTCTACCATTGGAGGAAGCTAAGCCGGTAATAGGATCTGACAATGGACCAATGTTCATGACCCAGGTAAGTCAGGGGTTAGCCAGGAACCTGGGGATTAATTGGAAGTTAAATTGTGCTTATAGACCACAGAGTTCAAGACAAGTAGAAAGAATGAATAGAACCATTAAAGAGACCTTAATGAAATTAAGCTTAGAGACCAGCATAAGATTGGACTATGCTCCTGCCTTATGCAATGTTTCATGCAAGAAAAAATCCCTTTGTTTCTTTGAGTAACCTTACCACATGTGAAATTCTTTATGGTGGCCCTCCTCCAGTAGGGGACCTAAGCCCAACTGTAAGACCTAAAGATCCTTTCCACACCCCCTTGCTTGACAGACTTAAAGATCTTGAAAGAACTCAGTAATACCTGTGAAAACAGCTGGCCACTGCCTACCCAACTGGGAACCAGGGGATTCCACATCCATATCAAGTAAGAGATTTCATCTATGTAAGATGATATCAGGTGTCATCCCTGGTACCCCGCTGAAAAGGACCATACCAGGTGCTATTATAACACCTACAGTGGTAAACGTAAACAGAATCACTTCCTGGATCCATACCTCTCATCTCAAGCCTTCTGCCTATACAGAATCTTTCTGGAAACTGAAAAAGACTGGTAACAGTTTCAAATTGTGTATTGGCAATGTGAATAAGGTTATATACTCTCCCCTTGGCTACAAGTAGTCCTAACCCTCATCAGCCCATTAAGCAGTGATGGCTGATCACAAATCCTACTGGAAAAGAAGTATGGTCTATCTCGCATACAGCCCCCTTAGGGACCTGGTGGCCATCTCTCCACCCAGACATTTGTTAGCTGGCTATAGGTATTTCCTATTGTGATATCCCTGATGAAGAGGATCCCACTAAAATACCATTAAATCCCTTCTGTACCATAGATAATGGAAACAAACATTATGGATGTAGGGACACGCGAGCCAGATGCAGATTGGCTAGTCTAGATTACTAAGTTTGCCTGGCAGACTATCAAAGCCACAAAGAGTAATGGCTGTGTGGGGGAAAAGCCGACTTTTTCTGTATGTCATGGAAATGTGTGCATACAGGGGCTGCCTGATGAAACCCCAATTCTTCATCAAATTCAGTACACAGCATTGGCCACATTACCAATTAGACAACCAAAAACTATGGCACCCAGATGGGTCTCTAGATCCTCAAATTTTGCGTGACCTTTTTAACTTCTGCATGTGCTTAAAAGAGTGAAAGGAAATTCCCCTATGTGGAAGCCTTTTCCCTCCCTCACTCACATCCTGAACTATGCTTCTCCAATAGATCATTATCCTCAGCCTTCTGCTCCAGACCCTCTGATGTCACTCCCATCTCAGCAACTTGATTTCTCCCCTCCAATTACTAGATCAGAAACCCAAAGCTCCACCAGTTCTCAGACCATCGGCCCCTTGCTGAGGTAGCAGGTACATAGGTACCGCTCCACCGACTCATTCCTCTCATCTCCTGTCAGTGCCCTCACCGGGTCCCACCAGGTCCTCTTACCAGCTAACCCAATGCTCAAACGAGCTGAGGAGAGCCCTGAGACCCTTATCCAAGATGTAATATAATTGGCCTTTAAAGTTGCTTTGTCATCACTGAAAACAGGTTACTAAAATTTAAAGTCCCTCACAGGATTTTGGGATCCTCACTCCCGTCTTTCACTCTGCTCTACCTGATCTACTGCTCAAGTTTGCTGCTAGGAAATTCCCAATACCCTTTCGCATTATTCTTTTACATCTCTCTTTTCCCTCATTCGCAGATCCTCGGAGGTGCTCTCAGCCCCACCTTCCCCGTCTTTCCCCCTCTGTACCAGGCCCACAGAAAAGTCTTAAATGACCTTCTTCAGAAGTCTTCACCATGGCTGAGTTTTGAACTTTCAGCAAAACAGTCCCAATAAAGACTTTAATGTAGATAAACTTTCTCTTTCGTATTGCCCTGTTCTACTTGGCCACTGGCTAAAAATCTCAGTACTTCTAAGCTAGACAACCCCTAACTAGTTTTTCACAAAATATGTGAACAAGTCCTCTGGCCTTCAGCTGGGGCTTCACAGAGATGGCTACATTTCTAAGATAAAGAAATTACCAACCGGGCTCCATGGTAACAGCTGGCAGGGGGAAAATAA
Organism: Callospermophilus lateralis; assembly: GCF_048772815.1. Classification (NCBI taxonomy): domain Eukaryota; kingdom Metazoa; phylum Chordata; class Mammalia; order Rodentia; family Sciuridae; genus Callospermophilus; species Callospermophilus lateralis. The sequence continues at coordinate 552,667 of NW_027511797.1, read as the reverse complement.
GAAATGGAAGAAAAAGCTCTCCTCCTCCCAGGTGTCCTTGAAAAGTTAACTTGCCCAGAACAGAAGGAAAAACAGAAACAAATACTGCTTTTTTAAACTTCTGAAGACTGTGAACTTCTGAGCCCCATCCCTTATATGTTGGGTACAAAATTCTGAAACTACCTAAACTTGAGTTTCAGGGGATTAATTGATTACAATAGAAGCAATGCCCTCTGAATACGGTTTCAACCAAATAGGACTGTTTCCCTCTCTTGAGTGCTATCTTAGGTGCCTTGCTTTGTCAGTGCCTACAACAGCATAATTCTATATACTTAAACATTGTTTATGTTTTCATGAAATGATCAAGATATGTGATAAATTGTGTAATGGTGCAGATGTTTCCCAGAGTGCTCTATCATGACGCAGGTTCATTTGAAGATCAAATAGGGGGGGCATACAACCGGTTCCACTGGGAACATATATCCCTCACTTTAGCCATCCTATTAGGAATAGGAGTTGCTGCACGGGTGGGCAGAGGAACCAGTGGCATTGTCCATGGGACACAAAAGATGACCCAATTAGAAGCAGCAATAGAGCAAAAGTAAGATATTAGAAACCTCATTCAGGGCTTTGCATGAAACTTTAACCTCTCTCTCTGAAGTTGTTTTACAGAACAGTTGAGGGTTGGACCTCCTCTTCATTAGAGAAGGGGGCCTTTGTGCTGCATTGAGGGAAGAATGTTGTTTTAATGCTGACTATACTGGAGTCGTAATAAAATCTATGAGTAAATTTAAAAGACACCTTGAAGAGCATCAACAAGTGAGAGAGGGCCCAAAAGGGTGGCTTGAGTCTTGGTTCACACAGTCCCCCCGGTTAACTACGTTTTTATCAACCCTGGCCGGTCCAATAATAATCCTCATATTATTGCTAACTATAAAACCCTGTTTGCTCAACCGTGTAATGTCTTTTCTCCAGGCTCAAATTGGAGGAGTTAAACTTATGGTAATACCCCACTAGCAGACATTGAATGTGACACCCTCCAATGATCATTTTTATGATTAAAATTAGCCAGAAGAAGAAGTGGGGAATGAAATATTAATAAAATAGGTACTTGTCACATCTTGTTTTTCTGTATGCTTAACAGAACACTGTTGAAATCTTGAGAAATGTTTGCAAAACTTGTTCCCAGAATGTTCTATCCCCAGCTGCCAAATTGCAGAATGTACTCCCTCTCCCAGTTGCATGCAAACCGCCCACTCGCCCTGACACATCAATACAATTCCCTCCCTTCTCTCTCCAGGGAAAGTATATAAGCTCTACTTCAGCTATTCTCAGGGCTATCTGCACTATTCAGGTGAGCTCTGAACCCCAGCATTCTGGACACCCAATAAACCCTTTGATGTTGCATGAGATAGCCTGTTGGTACTCTCCTCCTCTGCAGCTCGCACCACGTTTACTTGGATGATTGAATGTAGAAGAGAACATCCAGTCAAAAAGGGATAGTGTGTAGCATTAGGAAGATAGTCAGTAAGTTTAGGAAGAAGGGTGAGTATAAGATTTGGAACTAAAGTTTCTTAGCAATAGGATTTCGATTAGAGAGTGAATGTAAATGTCAGCACAAGTGAAGAGTCAGTCACAATGATGAAGTGGGGAAAATATGTAGGAAAGCATATATCAATAGAGACATTACAAAATCAGGCAGAGAATAAAGTGTGTGATAGGATTAGACATTTTGAACAGGGTTGAGTTTAAATATATAATCTTAGGAAGAAACAAATATGTAGTCACAAATAGGATTGACATTTGAGAGCATAGTCAAATTTCAGGTGGATGAATATTTTGAGAATAATCTTGTGAATAGTTGATTATAAATCCACATACATGAACATGAATGAATTTAGGGAGTGAATATAAGACACATATATTTCATATTTTGAAAAACCTGGAGAGTGTATATATATATATATATATATATATATATATATATATATATATATATATATATATACATATATATACATATACATAAAACACACACACAGACAAAAAAGTAGCAATATATATGTCAATCAAAATTCATTATAAAATATATACCATCCACAGATCTAAAAATATTCATTTTACTGAACATGGATTTATGTATAATGCTGTTCAACTAGCAAGCTCACCCATAGGTTGGATATTCAGTTCCAACAGGGTTTAGTAGGAGTGATCTCTTCTAACAATTTGTATCTGCCAAGTCAGCCACCTCACAAGAATGTACGTTTGGTACCAGATAGGAATCTATATGTGCATATAAGAATACAGAGAAAGGGAGACAGGAATTCACATATTTGTTAACCTTAAAAATACTAGGACAACTATTTCAACAAACAATTGACTAGATTTATAACTCCAACTCTGTATCATGCAAAAGGCAAGTCCATCTATACACCATGCCTACTCTGTACTGCTTGTATTTCTATTCTTTATGGGTTATTTTTCTCCATCATATTAGGATTAGTAGTCAGAGTCTGGTAGGGTATGGGTTACAGTCAGGTATTCAGTCTTTTGAATTGAAAATAGGACACTGAATCCAATGTGTATGCAAATATATGCTACGGAAAAATCTTCCCACTCTCCTCCAGAACAATGCCTTGACATTACCTTCGCCCCAAGTAAGACACAATTAGAGGAGAAGAGTTAGAAAATCTGTGAATACATATCTAGAATGGAAAATGCTCCAGATTTCACATCTTTGGAGGTGGTAGAGGAGTTTCCAAAAGTAAGAGACAGGGTAAACACTCCACAAACATGGAGCTCTGCTGGCCAAAAGACTTTTTGAGAATCTGCCTCTGAGGTTGGGCACTTGAAATATATGTTGTTGTCAGGAGCTTTAGCTTTATTTGTAGTGAAACCATCAAAGCTGGATCTGCATCTATGTGACCTGGAGGAAATGGTTACTTATTTTAAAATAAAAATGAGGCAGCAGTGATGAATTCTCTTTTTGTAGGTAAACTTTGGCCACTGAGGGCTAAGGGTCTTCCCGTGTGGACTGTGAAACCAATGGTCATCCTCAAATTTTCGTGGTGTTTCTTGCTGCTGCACTGGGAGTTTGGTATTTGCTTCATGAAATACAACGAGTTCAAATGGGACACAGTGCTGAAGGGAGTTCTGTCAGGTGTGGTTGGCAGGGTCTCCAGGAGAATGCACCAACCAGGGTTCTATCTCAAGTAGCTTGCCCCCTTGACAATAGCAACATGATACTGAACATTGCCCTGAAACCTCTCCATATAAAAATATGCCTTTACATATATGGGTGTGATGGTTGCACCATGTCAGTCACAGCCATTTGGAAGCCAATGGAAGATCCACATGGCCCCACCACAGATGTTTTATCACACATTTGCATAACACAGCTCTAGGCCCACTACTTACCAGGCCCCAACTTACTGGCATCTCTGTTCTACACCATTTTCATGAAACCCAGTCAATCAAGGCCCTGTCTGTTATACTTATGATCATCAACAGGACATCAAAGGTCCTCCAGTGCCAGCTGGTCATCGGAATTTCTAAAATTTCATGGTAATTATCTAGCATTTTTTCACAGATGCATTTGGAGGCAATGTTGGTTTCAATTCATTCAGGAACCATTAAATGGTGAGGAAGCTAATTTCAGGGAAATCTCTGGAGCACTCTCACAGGCAAGTCTACCCAAAGAGTGGCCAAAAAGTCACATGAAGCCAGGCCCATGGAGGTCTACAAAGCAAGGTCCAAGTGTGTTTTGAATCTCAATTATGCCTGCCAAGTCTTTCAGAATAAAATCATGTAATATCCTGGCTGTGATTCCCAGTGTTCTGTGGAAAGCCACTGTGGGCCTTGATCCCAGGTTCCAATGGCAACTCTCATTCATGGCCTCCTAAAATCCCAACACAATTCATGTCAATACTTCTCTGAGGTCAGTTCCAGAACTCAGTCTCTAAGGGGAATCACAGCAGAATTCAAGCCCAGGCTTACCCAGTCATCTCTTCCAACTGCCACACAAATGACCACAATTATAACCAAAACACTCCTACATGGCCCTCATCTTCTACCATAAAGATACTCATCATAACATCTGGATGGAGGTTTTCATGAGAGGCACATCCCAAGACAGTGTCCAAAATAAGCTCCCTTGCCCCTCATTTGCCGAATGTCAGGGTGGCTTGGACACCCTTCCTGTGAACCAGGAGTGATCAAATAGGCCTGCCCTTAATACTGCTTCGCTTCTCCAATTTGAGGCTCTCTGACTGTTGGGTCTAGATTCTTTTTGTGAATTGGAGTCATGAGAAAAGCCAAGCCCCTCTGCAGAGATTTGAAGAACTCATTTCACCCAAAGAATCCCTATTCTGACATGATGGATTTCAGAAACCTAACAAAGGAAGGCAATATAATTCATGCACATTGATTGAACGTTTTTCCATTTTGGTTTAGATGCACATATGGGATCTTTCTTTACTTCCATCAGGTGCTGAGAATCTAAGTCACAGCCTAAAACAGGGCAAAGGGCCTGAATCAGACACATCGTTTTCCAATGAAATTAAGCAAAGAGCCAGAGGTGATGCACATTCATTTCCATTTGAAAACTGTTTTCTTCAGGCTTAACAAAGGGGTTGCATGAGACAAAGACCTTCCTGATATTCAGGGCAACAGAACAATAGGTAAGCAAAAGGCCCAAAGCAGGGTATCTCCACTGAGACTTTCCTGGTCACACTGATATCTGAGTTTTCTGAGATGCTGGCCATTCCATTCAGGTATCCAGTACATGGCCATGTCAAAGACCTTGGATTTGGTACATATCTTGGAACCATAACCATGAGCCTATTCTAGAGAGTGGCCAGAATTCAGGAAGAAAACAGGGACTTAGGAAGGTATTAGGTGTTGCCCATGCATAAGGCAAGCCACACTCCATTCATAAATTGGGCAGGATGAATGCTGGGAAGCTTTATACTAGACATGACACATCCATTGCTGCATTCTCTTTTCTCATGTCTATCTACTACCACAGGCACAGTGGGATACACAGACATGGAAACACTCACCTCTTCAAACGACTTACTGGAAACAGTTCACTCCAAAACAAACAAACCGCCATTCCTACCTATTTTCAGAACATGAGACAAACCACAAACCCACACGCACTCCCAAAAAGGCACCTCCTTCCCCATAGGTGTATGACTAACCAGAGTGTCCTCTGACTGGTGGCCATACTCTGTTCTTCCGAAATGGCCTGTCCTCTCTCAGATCTGTTTTCCTTGGCCAACTCTGTAAAGTTGTAAGAAAAAAGTGGAGAGCCACTACCTGCTTTCTCAGGAAAGCTCCCTATTCAGAGCTCTCCAGGCATTTGGTAATCCTCACTTCAGTAGGTACCAAGAATGACTGACTCTATCTTTGGTAAATCCAAACAAGTGAGCCCACTGGGACTGGGACTGGAACTGCCTCTGGGTGCCTGGCTCCTTGGATACAAAGTTCAGAGAGTTCCATTACCAAGGAAATGAGGTATGTCACATTCTTTGGAACTGAATGAGGTCACTGCCTTGGCAAAGGTATATCTTATGATGTGCAAAAACTGAAGAAATAATAATGTACCACTGTCGAATACAAATGAATGACAAATTACATATCATGTCCCATAGGAGTCTACTTGCATTGATGTTAGACTGGGTCAGTTACTGTAGAATAATTAGGATTTGTATGCACCATTCACTGAAGTTAGTTTTCAGTACTAGGAAACAAATATGTATTTCAGGTGGATGAATATTTCTGATTATAATCTTGTGAAAAGTTGATTATAAATCCACATACATGAACATGAATGAATTTAGAGAGTGTATATTAGACACATATATTTCATATTTTGAAAAATTTGGAGAGTATATCTATATCTATATCTATATCTATATCTATATCTATATATACACACACACACACACAAACACACACACACAACACTCACAGACATTAAAAAGTACCAATATAAATGACAATCGAATTCATCAGTAAATATATATCATCCACAAATGCAAAAATATTTATTTTACTGAACATGAGTTAATGTATAATGTTGTTTTACTAGGACGCTCTCCTATAGGTTGAATTTTCATTTCCAACAGCATTTAGGAGGAGTGAACTCTTCTTACAATTTGTATCTGCCAAGACAGCCACCTCACAAAAATGTACGTGTGATACCTGGTAGGATTCTATATATGCATATAAATATACATGTGTGAATAGGCTACAGAAAAGGGAAACAAGAATTCACATATTTGTTAAGTTTAAAAACACATGGAGAATATTTCAATTAAAATTTGACTAGATTTATAACTCCTCCCTTATATAATGCAAATGTCAAGTCCAACAATACAACATGTCTCCTCTGAAGTGCTTGTATTTCTATTGTGTTGGGTTAATTTTCTCCATTATATTAGGATGAATAGTCTGAGTCTACTAGGTATGGGTTAGTGTCAGGGATTCAGTATTTCGAATGGAAAATTGGAAAATGAATCCAATGTGTATGTAAATATATGCTGCACAAATATCCTCCTGCTCTCATCCAGAACAATGCCTTGTCATTACCTTCACCCCAAGTAAGACACAATTAGAGGAGAAGAGTTACAAAATCAATGAACACATATCTGGAAATGAAAATGCTCAGGAGTTCACAACCTTGGAGGTGGTAGAGCAGTTTCCAAAACTAAGGGACAGGGTAAACACTCCACAAACATGGAGCTCTGCTGGCCTAAAAATTTTTTGAGATACTGCCACTGAGTTTTGCACTTGAAATATATGTTGTTTTCAGGAGATTTGGCTTCCTTTGTAGTGAGACCATCAAAGCTGGGTCTGAATCTATGTGACCTGGAGGACATGGTTTCTTATTTCCAATGAACTAGATGAAGCAGTGCTGAATCCTCTCTTTGTAGGTAAACTGAGGCCACTGGGGACTAAGTATCTCCCCGTGTGGACTGTGAAGCCATTTGGTCCTCCTCCACTTTTTGTGGTGTTTTTGCTGCTGCACTGTGAGTTTGGTATTTGTTTCACGAAATACTAGGAGCTAAACTGGGACACAGTGCTGGAGGGAGTTCTGTCACGTGTGGTGGGTCAGGGTCTGCAAGAGAATGCACCAACTAGGCTCCTATCTCTCACAGCTTGCCCCATTGCCCCCTTGTCCATATCAACATGATTCTTAATTTTCCTCGGAAAACTCTCCATGTAACAAGATGCCTTTACATACAAGGGTCTGCTGGCTGCACCATGTCAGTTACAAGCCATATGGAATCCAATGGTAGATCCACATGGCCCTACCACGGATGTTTTATCAAACACCTCCCCACCACTGCTCTAGACCCACTACTCAGCAGGCTCCAAATTTCTGGCATCTCTGTTCTACACCATTTTCATGAAACTCAGTAAATCAAGGCACTGTCTGGTATACTCATGATCAGCAACAGGACATCCAATGTTTCTCCAGTGCCACCTGGTCATAGGAATTTCAAAAATTTCATGGTATTTATCTAGCCATTTTTCAAGCATGAAGTTGGAGGCACTGTGGGTTTCAGTTCATTCAGCAAACTTTAAATGGTGAGGAAGCTCATTTCAATGAAATCTCTGGAGAACTCTCACAGGCACGGCTTCCCAAAGAGTGGACAAAAGGTCACATTAGGCCAGGCCCATTGAGGTCTACAATGTGAGGTCCATGTGTGTTTTGACTCTCAACTATGGCTGCCATTTCTTTAAGAATAAAATCATGTGATATCCTTGCTGAGATTCCCAGGCCTCTGTGGAAATCCACCCGGGGCCTAGGTCTCAGTTTCCAAGAGCGACTTTCATGCGTGGCCTCTTAAAATCCCAACAAAATTCATGGCAATGCTTCTCTGAGTTCACTTCCAAAATCCAGTCTCTAAGGGGAATCACACCAGAGTTCACCCCACGTGTACCCAGTCATTTTTTCCAATGCCACACAAATGACCAAAATCAAAACCAAAACACTCCCACATGGCCCTCATCTTATTCCATATAGTCAATCATCTTAACTTCTGGCTGGAGGTTTCCATGAGGGGCGCAGCCCAAGACAGTGTCCAAAATCAGCTCCTTTGCCCCTCATTTGCCTAAAGTCAGGGTAGCCTGGACACCGTTTCTGTGAACCAGGAGTGAACAAATAAGCCTGCCTTTAATACTTCTTTGTTTCTCCAATTTCAGGCCTACTGATTTTAGGTATCAATTCTTTAGGTGATTTAGAGTCATGTGAAAACACAAGCACCTCTGCAGGGCTTTGAAGAACTCATTTGACCCAAAGAATCCCTATTCTCATTTGATGGAGTGCAGGAACCTAACAGAGGAAGGCAAGAGACTTCATCCACAATGAATGATAATTTTTGCCATTTTGGTTTTGGAAGCTCACATGGGATCATTCTTAAGATCTATCAGGTGCTGAGAATCTAAGTCACAGCCACACACAGGTCCAAAGGCTGATAAAGACACATCTCTTTCCAAAGCAATTAAGCAAAGAGCCACAGGTGAGGCCCATTCATTTCCATTTGAAAACTGTTTTCTTCAGGCTTCACAAAGGGGTGGCATGAGGCAAAGACCTTCCTGACATTCAGTGCAACACAACAATAAGTAAGCAAAAGGCCCAAAGCAGGGTTTCTGCACTGAGATTTTTCTGGTCACACTGATATCTGAGTTTTCTGAGATGCTCGCCATTCTCTTCAGCTATCCAGTACATGGCCATGTCACAGAGCTTGGCAGTGGTACATATTTTGGACACAAATCCATGAGCCTATTCTGGAGAGTGGCCAGAATTCAGGAAGAAAACAACAACTTAGAAAGATAACAGGTGTTGCACATCGATAAGACAAGCTGCAGTCCATTCATATATTGGGCAGGATGAATTATGGGAAGATTTATACTAGACAGGACACATCCATTAATGCATTCTCTTTTGTAATGTCTACAACAACAGACACAGTGGGATACACAGAAACAGAAACACTCGCCGTGTCAAATGACTTACTAGAAACTGTCCACTCCAAACCAAACAAACCGCCTATCCTATCTATTCTCAGAACATGAGACAAAACAACAAACCCACACCCACTCCCACAAAGGCACCTCCTTGCCCCAAGTAGGTCTGTGACTATCCGGAGTGTCCTCTGACTGGTGGGCCATACTATGTTCCCCCGAAATGGCCTGTCTTCTCTCAGACATTCTTTCCTTGACCAACTCTGTGAAGATGTCAGGAAAAAGTGGTTAGCCACTACCTGTTTTCTCAGGAAAGGTCCATCTTCAGAGCTCTCCTGGCATTTGGCCATCCTCACATCATTAGGTACCAAGAAAACTGACTCTGTCCTTGGTAAATCCAAACAAGTGAGCCCACTGGGACTGGGACTGGGACTGCCTCTGGGTGCCTGGCTTCTTGGATACCAAGTTCAGAGAGTTCCATCACCAAGGAAATGAGGTATGTCACATTCTTTGGAACTGAATGAGGTCACTGCCTTGGCAACCACTTTGTCCTAACAGTTGCTTCCAAGGGTTACATAAGATGGAGGTTGCCCCTACTTCCTGTGACACTTTCATAAGGTAGAATGTATATCACCATTGGCACCCGGGAACAGCTCTCCACTCAGGCCTGGTTAGGTCCATCTTCTCTACGATAAGAACAGAGAGATTCAGATTCAGACACATCCCTTCATCCTGACCAGGTTGTTTGCCATGGAAGATGACTTTTGCTCTCTCAGGTGCTTCATACCTGCCTACAACTTCTCCAGGTATCATTTGTGCATGGACATTTGAGGTTCTCATCAGGTGGAAGGTTCCCAACCTTCCTGTATTGTAAGAACCACTCTGACAGCTCTTTTGCCCATTTTGGTTTGGGATGCACACATGGGATTTTTCTTTAGACCCATCATGTGCTGTGAATCTAAGCCACAGCCTCACATAGGGCTGAGAGGCTGATTCAGAAACATCCATTTCCAAAGCAATTAAGCAAAGAGGCACAGGTAATGACCATTCTTTTCCATTTGAAAACTATTTTCTGCAGGCTTCACAAATTGTGGCCTGAGGCAAAGACCTTCCTGACATTCAGGGCAACAGAATAGGTAAGCAAAAGGCCCAAAGCAGGGTTTCTCCACTGAGACTTTCTTGGGCATACTGATATCTGAGTTTTCTGAGATACTCGCCATTCCCTTCAGCTATCCAGTACATGGCCATGTCACAGAGATGGAGGTGGTACATATCTTGGACACAAAATCATGAGCGTATTCTGGAGAGTGTCCAGAATTCAGGAAGAAAACAGGAATTTAGAAAGATGGCAGGAGTTGCCCATCCATACGGCAACCTGCAGTCCATTCATTAATTGCACAGGATGAATGCTTTGAAGCTTTCTTGTAGACAGGACACATCCATTGATGCATTCTCTTTTCTAATGTCTACAATCACGGACACAGTATGATATATAGACACAGAAACACTCACCTTGTCAAAGGACTTACTAGACACAGTCCACTCCAAAACAAACAAACCAGCTTTCCTAACTATTCTCAGAACATGAGACAAAACCACAAACTCACACTCACACCCAAAAAGTCACCTCCTTTCCCCAAGTAGGTCTGTGACTATCCGGAGTGTCCTCTGACTTGTGGGCCATACTATGTTCCCCCAAAATGGCGTGTCCTGTCTCCAATCTGTTCTCTTTGGCCAACTCTGTGAAGTTGTCAGGAGCCCATGGTGAGAAACTACCTGCTTTCTCTGGAAAGGCCAGTCTTCATAGTTTCCAGGCATTTGGCTGTCCTCACATCAGTAGGTACAAAGAAAGAGTAACTCTGTCTTGTTAAATCCAAACAAGTTAGCCCACTGGGACATGGAGTGGGTTTGACTCTGTGTGCCTGGTTTCCTGGATCCCAAGATCACAGACTTTCATTACCAAAACTGTAAGGTGATGTCACTTTCTTCAAGATCTGAATGAAGTCACTGCCTTGGAAACCACTTTGTTTTAACAGTTGCTTACATGGTTCCCAAAAGATGGAGGCTGCCTCTACTTGCTGTGACTCATTCATATGTTAGAATGGTATATCAACCATAGGCACCGGGGAACAGCTCTCCACACAGGCATGGTTTGGTCCATCTTCTCTACATTAGGAAGAGAGAGGCTAATTCAGACACATCCCATCAACCTGACCAGGTTGTTTGCCATGGAAGATGACTTTTGCTCTCTCATGTCCTTCATAGATGCCTACATCTTCTCCAAGGATCATTTCAGCATGGACCTTTTAGGTTTTCAGCAGCTGGAAGATCGCCTATATTCCTGTATTGTAAGACCAACTCTGTCCCTGCTCTTCTGTAAAATTAGATTGAGGGAAAAGTGTATGGTTAGGGTTAATAACATGTTCAATTTGGGTTAGGAATCATTCTCTGGAATGAATATTTGTATTAGGAACCTGCGATATTTATAAGAATATATAGGTGAAATATAAGTATGAAAACAGAAATCTAGGTAAGTTTTGAAGCCCAGAAGGGCATTGGGCCCTTGATTGGGATACTTAGCATTGATTTATGTCCTGCACAGTTGTCTCAGTTAAATCAATATACTATGGCATAGGACCTTCTAATTTGGATGATTGAATGTGGAAGAGAACATCCAGTCAAAAAGGGATATTCAGTAGGATTAGGAAAATAGTCGGTGGGTTTAGATAAAAGAGTGAGTATAGGATTTGGACCAAAAGTTCTTTAGCAATAGGGTTTCAGGTAGAGAGTGAATGTAAATGTCAGCACATGTGAAGAGTCAGTCACAATGATGAACTGGGTAAAATATGTAGGAAAGCAATATTTTGAAGACGTATAAATTAATTGGGGGTACAAATAGGTGTACCTTGTGCCTATGAATATAGAGATAATGCATGAATAGACCATACTGTGAATAAATAATATAACTGGTTCGAACTTTAAATAATGGATTGAATTGATTTCTGAAAATATAGAGGAAACCTAATATTGATATACAATCATCCATTCCAAACAGTTATGCATCTAATGGTGATATTAGATTTATGGTTTATCATGAAAAGTGTGTGAGTTTTGCTTCAAAACTGATTATGAAATTAAAAAAAATGTGTTTGCAGAGAAGTCTCATGAAAAGACCAGTCAAGAAACCGGGAGGAATACATGTGTTCTGAAGCAGGAAATGATTAAAAGTGAAAAAATACCTATAAAGTTGTGAACTTGTGGATGAAATATATATCCTATGATGTGCAAAAACTGCAGAAATATTAATGTAGCAGTGTGGAATATAAATGAACGTCAAAATACACATCATGTCCCATAGGAATCTACTTGCATTGATGTTAAACTGGGTCAGATACTGTAGAATTATTAGGATTTGTATGCACCATTCACAGAAGTGAGTTGTCAGTACAAGGAAACAAATATGTATTTCAGGTGGATGAATATTTCCAATAATAATCTTGAGAAAAGTTGATTATATTTCCTCATGCATGAACATGAATGAATGTATGAATGTAGAGAGTGTATATAAGACACATATATTTCATGTTTTGATAAATCAGGAGAGTATATATATATATATATATATATATATATATATATATATATATATATATACCAAAAAAACACACAGAGAAACATAAAAAAGTAGCAATATATGCCAAATGAAATTTATAATGAAATATATAACATCTACTGATGCAAAAATATATACTTTACTGAACATGAAATTATGTATAATGTTGTTGTACTAGGAAGCTCACCCATAGGTTGAATTTTTAGTTCCAACAGCGTTTAAGAGGGGTAGTCTCTTCACACAATTTATATCTGCCGAGTCAGCAACCTCACAAAAATGTACGTGTGATACCAGGTAGGATTCTATATGTACATATAAAAATACATGTGCTGTATAGGCTAGAGAGAAAGGGAGGCAGGGATTCACATATTTGTTAATTTTAAAAACACATGAAAAACTATTCCAAATAAAAATTCACTAGATTTATAACACCTAACATTTATTATGCAAAAGAAAAGTTCAAAAATACACCATGCCTCCTCTGACCTGCTTGTATTTCTGTTCTATTTGGGTTATTTTTCTCCATCATATTAGGATTAGTAGTCAGAGTCTAGTAGGGTATGTGTTAGTGTCAGGGATTCAGTATTTTGAATGGAAAATAGGAAAAAGAATCCAATGTCTATCAAATATGTGCTACACAAAATATTTTCCCTCTCTCATCCAGAACAATGCCTTGACATTACCTTCACCCCAAGTAAGACACAATTAGTGGAGAAGAGTTAAAATCTGTGAATATATAACTGGAATGGAAAATGCTCAGGAGTTCACAACCTTGGATGTGGTAGAGAAGTTTCCATAAGTAAGGGACAGGTTAAAAACTCCACAAACATGGAGCTCTGCTGGCCTAAAGGACTTCTTGATAAACTGCCTCTGAGGTTGGGCACTTGAAATATATGTTGTTTTCAGGAGCTTTAGCTTCCTTTGTCGTGAGACCATCAAAGCTGGGTCTGATTCTATGTGACCTGGAGGACATGGTTTCTTATTTTCTAATGAACATGAGGCAGCAGTGGTGAATTCTCTCTTTTAAGTAAAATGTGACCAGTGCGTGCTAAGTCTCTCCCCATCTGGGCTGTGAAGCCATTTGGTCATCCTCCACTTTTTCATGGTTTTTCTTTCTCCTGCATTGGTAGTTTGGTATTTGCTTCACGAAATACAAGGAGTTCAAAAGGGACACAGTGCTGGATGGAGTTCTGCCACATGTGGTGGGTCAGGGTCTGCAGGAGAATGCACCAACCAGGCTTCTATCCCACATAGCTTTCTCCCTTGTCTATTGCAACCTGATTCTTAACATTGCCATGAAACCTCTCCATATAACAAGACGCCCTTACATATTAGTGTCTGCTGGCCTCACCATGTCTGTCACAAGCCATTTGGAAGCCAATGGCAAATCCATATGGCCACATCAGAGATGTATTATGACACACATACACACCACTGCTCTAGGCACACTACTCAGCAGGCACCAACTTACTGGCATGTCTGTTCTAGATCATTTTCATGAAACACAGTCAATCAAGGCACTGTCTAGTATACTCATGATAAACAACAGGACATCCAAAGGTTCTCCAGAGACATGTTGTATAGTTGGACTTGACATTTCCATTATATAAGGTAGGAGTTATAAATCTAGTCAAATTTTAATTGAAATATTCTCATGTGTTTTTAAACTTAACAAATATGTGAATTCTTGTTTCCCTTTTCTGTAGCCGATTCACACATGTATATTTATATGCATATATAGAATCCTACCAGGTATCACACGTACATTTTTGTGAGATGGCTGTCTTGGCAGATACAAATTGTGAGAAGAGTTCACTCCTCCTAAATGCTGTTGGAAATGAAAATTCAACCTATAAGAGAGAGTCCTAGTAGAACAACATTATACATTAACTCATGTTCAGTAAAATAAATATTTTTGCATTTGTGGATGATACATATTTACTGATGAATTTCGATTGGCATTTATATTGGTACTTTTTAATGTCTGTGAGTGTTGTGTGTGTGTGTGTGTGTGTGTGTGTGTGTGTGTGTGTATATATATATAGATATAGATATAGATATAGATATACTCTGCAAATTTTTCAAAATATGAAATAGATGTGTCTAATATACACACTCTAAATTCATTCATGTTCATGTATGTGGATTTATAATCAACTTTTCACAAGATGATAATCAGAAATATTCATCCACCTGAAATACATATTTGTTTCCTAGTACTGAAAACTAACTTCAGTGAATGGTGCATACAAATCCTAATTATTCTACAGTAACTGACCCAGTCTAACATCAATGCAAGTAGACTCCTATGGGACATGATATGTAATTTGTCATTCATTTGTATTCGACACTGGTACATTATTGTTTCTTCAGTTTTTGCACATCACAGGATATACATTTCATCCACAAGTTCACAAATTAATAAGCATTTGTTTCAACTTTAATCATCTTGCTTCAGAACACATGTATTGTCAGGGTTTCTTGACTGGTCTTTTCATGAGACTTCTTTCCAAACACATTATTTTGAATTTCCATAATCATTTTGAAGCAAAACTCACACACTCTTCATAATAAACCAAAACACTAATATTTCCATTAGATATATACCTGGTTGGAATGAATGATTGTATATCAATATATGATTTCCTTTAATTTTTCAGATATCAGTTAATTCATTATTTAAAGTTCAAAAAAGTTATATTATTTATTCACAGTATGGTCTATTCATGCTTTTTCTCTATGTTCCTAGAAACAGGGTACACCTCTTTGTACCCGCGATTCTCATTTTACACCTTCAATATATTGCTCCCAGAAATGGTGAAAGAAATACTCATGTCACCTCATTATCACAGTAATATTCTGGACAAAAAATGGAAAGGTCAGACTTATGATTGTACCAAAGCCTAAATGGAAAGTGAACATGGATTTCTAAAAACATCCATGCCCAGGTTGCCTAATTCTGTCAATTGTCAATCCTATTTTTGACTACATATTTGTTTTTTTCCTAATTTATATATTCAAACTCAACCCTGTTGAAAATGTCTAATTCTATCACTCACTTTATACTTTGCCTGATTTCGTAATGTTTCTATTGATATCTGCTTTTCTACATATTTTCCCCAGTTCAACATAGTGACTGACTCTTCATATGTGCTGACATTTACATTCACTCAACAACCGAAAGTCTATTGCTAAAGAACTTTTGGTCCAAATCCTATACTCACTCGTCTTTCTAAACCTACCGACTATCTTCCTAATCCTACTGAATATCCCTTTTTGACTGGATGTTCTCTTCTAAATTCAATCATCCAATGTACAAGGTCCTATGCCATTGTATATCGAATTATCTGAGGCATCTTTGCAGAACATCATTCAAAGCTAAGTATCCCAATCAAGGGCAAAACCCTTCTGGGCTTCAAATCATACCTAGATTTCTGTTTTCCTACTTATATTTCACCTCTATATTCTTGTAAATATTGCAGGTTCCCAATACCATTATTCATCACACAGAATCACTCGTAACCCAAATCAAACAAGTTTTTAACCCCAAGTATACACCGTTCCCTCAATCATTTTACAGAAGAGCAGGGACAGAGTGGTTCTTAAAATACAGGAAAGTTGGGGACCTTCCACCTGATGAGATTCCCAAATGTCCATGCACAAATGATACCTGGAGAAGTTCTAGGCAGGTATGAAGCACCTGAGAGAGCAAAAGTCATCTTCCATTGCAAACAACCTGGTCAGGATGAAGGGATGTGTCTGAATCTGAATCTCTCTCTTCTTATTGTAGAGAAGATGGACCAAACCAGGACTGAGTGGAGAGCTGTTCCCGGGTGCCAATGGTTGATATACATTGTACCTTATGAAAGTGTCACAGGAAGTAGGGGCAACCTCCATCTTATGTTACCCTTGGAAGCAACTGTTAGGACAAAGTGGTTGCCAAGGCAGTGACCTCATTCAGTTCCAAAGAATGTGACATACCTCATTTCCTTGGTGATGGAACTCTCTGAACTTGGTATCCAAGAAGCCAGGCACCCAGAGGCAGTCCCAGTCCCAGTCCCAGTGGGCTCACTTGTTTGGATTTACCAAGGACAGAGTCAGTTTTCTTGGTACCTAATGATGTGAGGATGGCCAAATGCCAGGAGAGCTCTGAAGATGGACCGTTCCTGAGAAAACAGGTAGTGGCTAACCACTTTTTCCTGACATCTTCACAAAGTTGGTCAAGGAAACAAGATCTGAGAGAAGACAGGCCATTTCGGGGGAACATAGTATGGCCCACCAGTCAGAGGACACTCCGGATAGTCACAGACCTACTTGGGGGAAGGAGGTGCCTTTGTGGGAGTGGATGTGGGTTTGTTGTTTTGTCTCATGTTCTGAGAATAGATAGGAAAGGTGGTTTGTTTGGTTTGGAGTGGACAGTTTCTAGTAAGTCATTTGAAACGGCGAGTGTTTCTGTGTATCCCACTGTGTCCGTTGTTGTAGACATTCGAAAAGAGAATGCATTAATGAATGTGTCCTGTCTAGTATAAATCATCCCATAATTCATCCTGCCCAATATATGAATGGACTGCAGCTTGTCTTATCAATGTGCAACACCTGCTATCTTTCTACGTTGTTGTTTTCTTCCTGAATTCTGGCCACTCTCCAGAATAGGCTCATGGATTTGTGTCCAAAATATGTACCACCTCCAAGCTCTGTGACATGGCCATGTACTGGATAGCTGAAGAGAATGGCGAGCATCTCAGAAAACTCAGATATCAGTGTGACCAGGAAAGTCTCAGTGCAGAAACCCTGCTTTGGGCCTTTTGCTTACTTATTGTTGTGTTGCACTGAATGTCAAGAAGGTCTTTGCCTCAGGCCACCCCTTTGTGAAGCCTGAAGAAAACAGTTTTCAAATGGAAATGAATGGGCCTCACCTATGGCTCTTTGCTTAATTGCTTTGGAAAGGGATGTGTCTTTATCAGCCTCTTGGGCCTGTGTGTGGCTGTGACTTAGATTCTCAGCACCTGATGGATCTTAAGAATGATCCCATGTGAGCTTCCAAAACCAAAATGGCAAAAAATTTAATTCATTGTGGATGAAGTCTCTTGCCTTCCTCTGTTAGGTTCCTGCACTCCATCAAATGACAATAGGGATTCTTTGGGTCAAATGAGTTTTTCAAAGCCCTGCAGAGGTGCTTGTGTTTTCGCATGACTCTAAATCACCTAAAGAATCGATACCTAAAATCAGTAGGCCTCAAATTGGAGAAACACAGAAGTAATAACCGCAGGCTTATTTGTTCACTCCTGGTTCACAGAAACGGTGTCCAGGCTACCCTGACTTTAGGCAAATGAGGGGCAAACGAGCAGATTTTGGACACTGTCATTGGCTGCGCCCCTCATGGAAACCTCCAGCCAGAGGTTAAGATGATTGACTATACGGAATAAGATGAGGGCCATGTGGGAGTGTTTTGGTTTTAATTTTGGTCATTTGTGTGGCATTGGAAAAAATGACTGGGTCCACGTGGGCTTGAACTCTGGTGTGATTCCCCTTAGAGACTGGGTTTTTGGAACTGAACTCAGAGAAGCATTGCCATGAATTTTGTTGGGATTTTAAGAGGCCACGCATGAAAGTCGCTCTTGGAAACTGAGACTTAGGCCCCGGGTGGATTTCCACAGAGGCCTGGGAATCTCAGCAAGGATATCACATGATTTTATTCTTAAAGAAATGGCAGCCATAGTTGAGAGTCAAAACACACATGGACCTCACATTGTAGACATCAATGGGCCTCGCCTAATGTGACCTTTTGTCCACTCTTTGGGAAGCCGTGCCTGTGAGAGTTCTCCAGAGATTTCATTGAAATGAGCTTCCTCACCATTTAATGTTTGCTGAATGAACTGAAACCCACAGTGCCTCCAACTTCATGCTTGAAAAATGGCTAGATAAATACCATGAAATTTTTGAAATTCCTATGACCAGGTGGCACTGGAGAAACATTGGATGTCCTGTTGCTGATCATGAGGATACCAGACAGTGCCTTGATTTACTGAGTTTCATGAAAATGGTGTAGAACAGAGATGCCAGTAAGTTGGAGCCTGCTGAGTAGTGGGTCTAGAGCAATGGTGGGGAGGTGTTTGATAAAACATCCGTGGTAGGGCCATGTTTATCTACCATTGGATTCCAAATGGCTTGTAACTGACATGGTGCAGCCAGCAGACCCTTATATGTAAAGGCATCTTGTTATATGGAGAGATTTCAGAGGAAAATTAAGAATCAGGTTGATATGGACAAGGGGGCAATGGGGCAAGCTGTGAGAGATAGGAGCCTAGTTGGTGCATTCTCTTGCAGACCCTGACCCACCACACGTGACAGAACTCCCTCCAGCACTGTGTCCCAGTTTAGCTCCTAGTATTTCGTGAAACAAATACCAAACTCACAGTGCAGCAGCAAAAACACCACAAAAAGTGGAGGAGGACCAAATGGCTTCACAGTCCACACGGGGAGACACTTAGTCCCCAGTGGCCTCAGTTTACCTACAAAGAGAGGATTCAGCACTGCTTCATCTTGTTCATTGGAAAATAAGAAACCATGTCCTCCAGGTCACATAGATGCAGACCCAGCTTTGATGGTCTCACTACAGAGGAAGCCAAATCTCCTGAAAACAACATATATTTCAAGTGTGGAAGCTCAGAGGCAGTTTCTCAAAAAGTTTTTAGGCCAGCAGAGCTCCATGTTTGTGGAGGGTTTACTCTGTCCCTTAGTTTTGGAAACTCCTCTACCACCTCCAAGGTTGTGAACTCCTGAGCATTTTCCATTCCAGATATGTATTCACTGATTTTGTAACTCTTCTCCTCTAATTGTGTCTTACTTGGGGTGAAGGTAATGTCAAGGCTTTCTTCTGGATGAGAGCGGGAGGATATTTGTGCAGCATATATTTACATACACATTGGATTCATTTTCCAATTTTCCATTCGAAATACTGAATCCCTGACACTAACCCATACCTAGTAGACTCAGACTATTCATCCTAATATAATGGAGAAAATTAACCCAACACATTAGAAATACAAGTACTTTAGAGGAGACATGTTGTATAGTTGGACTTGACATTTGCATTATATAAGGTAGGAGTTATAAATCTAGTCAAATTTTAATTGAAATATTCTCCATGTGTTTTTAAACTTAACAAATATGTGAATTCTTGTTTCCCTTTTCTGTAGCCTATTCACACATGTATATTTATATGCATATATAGAATCCTACCAGGTATCACACGTACATTTTTGTGAGGTGGCTGTCTTGGCAGATACAAATTGTGAGAAGAGTTCACTCCTCCTATATGCTGTTGGAAATGAAAATTCAACCTATAGGAGAGCGTCCTAGTAGAACAACATTATACATTAGCTCATGTTCAGTAAAATAAATATTTTTGCATTTGTGGATGATACATATTTACTGATGACTTTCGATTGGCATTTATATTGGTATTTTTAATGTCTGTGAGTGTTTGTGTTTGTGTGTGTGTGTGTGTGTGTGTGTGTGTATAGATATAGATATAGATATAGATATACTCTCCAAATTTTTCAAAATATGAAATATATGCGTCTAATATACACTCTCTAAATTCATTCATGTTCATGTATGTGGATTTATAATCCACTTTTCACAAGATTATAATCAGAAATATTCATCCACCTGAAATACATATTTGTTTCCTAGTACTGAAAACTAACTTCAGTGAATGGTGCATACAAATCCTAATTATTCTACAGTAACTGACCCAGTCTAACATCAATGCAAGTAGACTCCTATGGGACATGATCTGTAATTTGTCATTCATTTGTATTCGACACTGGTACATTATTGTTTCTTCAGTTTTTGCACATCACAGGATATACATTTCATCCACAAGTTCACAAATTAATAAGCATTTGTTTCAACTTTCACCACTTCGTGCTTCAGAACACATGTATTGTCAGGGTTTCTTGACTGGTGTTTTCATGAGACTTCTTTCCAAACACATTATTTTGAATTTCCATAATCATTTTGAAGCAAAACTCACACACTCTTCATGATAAACCTAAACACAAATATTTCCATTACATATATACCTGGTTGGAATGAATGATTGTATATCAATATACGATTTCCTTTAATTTTTCAGATATCAGTTCAATTCATTATTTAAAGTTCAAAAAAGTTGTATTATTTATTCACAGTATGGTCTATTCATGCTTTTTCTCTATGTTCCTAGAAACAGGGTACACCTCTTTGTACCCCCGATTCTCATTTTACATCTTCAATATATTGCTCCCAGAAATGGTGAAAGAAATACTCATGTCACCTCATTATCACAGTAATATTCTGGACAAAAAATGGAAAGGTCACACTTATGATTGTACCAAAGCCTAAATGGAAAGTGGACATGGTTTTCTAAAAACATCCATGTCCAGGTTGCCTAATGCTGTCAATTGTCAATCCTATTGGTGACTACATATTTGTTTTTTTCCTAATTTATATATTCAAACTCAACCCTGTTGAAAATGTCTAATTCTATCACTCACTTTATACTTTGCCTGATTTCGTAATGTTTCTATTGATATCTGCTTTTCTACATATTTTATCCAGTTCAACATAGTGACTGACTCTTCATATGTGCTGACATTTACATTCACTCAACAACTGAAAATCTATTGCTAAAGAACTTTTGGTCAAAATCCTGTACTCACTCTTCTTCCTAAACCTACCGACTATCTTCCTAATCCTACTGAATATCCCTTTTTGACTGGATGTTCTCTTCTAAATTCAATCATCCAATGTACAAGGTCCTATGCCATTGTATATCGAATTATCTGAGGCATCTTTGCAGAACATCATTCAAAGCTAAGTATCCCAATCAAGGGCAAAACCCTTCTGGGCTTCAAATCATACCTAGATTTCTGTTTTCCTACTTATATTTCACCTCAATATTCTTGTAAATTCTGCAGGTTCCAATACCATTACTCATCACACAGAATCACTCATAACCCAAATCGAACCTGTTTTTGACCCCAAGTATACACTGTTCCCTCAATCATTTTACAGAAGAGCAGGGACAGAGTGGTTCTTACAATACAGGAAAGTTGGGGACCTTCCACCTGATGAGAACCTCAAATGTCCATGCACAAAGGATACCTGGAGAAGTTCTAGGCAGGTATGAAGCACCTGAGAGAGCAAAAGTCATCTTCCATGGCAAACAACCTGGTCAGGATGAAGGGATGTGTCTGAATCTGCCTCTCTCTCTTCTTATTGTACAGAAGATGGACCGAACCAGGGATGAGTGGAGAGCTGTTCCCGGGTGCCAATGGTGATATACATTCTACCTTATGAAAGTGTCACAGGAAGTAGGGGCAACCTCCATCTTATGTAACCCTTGGAAGCAACTGTTAGGACAAAGTGGTTGCCAAGGCAGTGACCTCATTCAGTTCCAAAGAATGTGACATACCTCATTTCCTTGGTGATGGAACTCTCTGAACTTGGTATCCAAGAAGCCAGGCACCCAGAGGCGTCCCAGTCCCAGTCCCAGTGGGCTCACTTGTTTGGATTTACCAAGGACAGAGTCAGTTTTCTTGGTACCTAATGATGTGAGGATGGCCAAATGCCAGGAGAGCTCTGAAGATGGACCCTTCCTGAGAAAACAGGTAGTGGCTAACCACTTTTTCCTGACATCTTCACAGAGTTGGTCAAGGAAACAAGATCTGAGAGAAGACAGGCCATTTCGGGGGAACATAGTATGGCCCACCAGTCAGAGGACACTCCGGATAGTCACAGACCTACTTGGGGGAAGGAGGTGCCTTTGTGGGAGTGGGTGTGGGTTTGTTGTTTTGTCTCATGTTCTGAGAATAGATCGAAAAGGCGGTTTGTTTGGTTTGGAGTAGACAGTTTCTAGTAAGTCATTTGACAAGGCGAGTGTTTCTGTTTATGTGTATCCCACTGTGTTCGTTGTTGTAGACATTAGAAAAGAGAATGCATTAATGGATGTGTCCTGTCTAGTATAAATCTTCCCTATAATTCATCCTGCCCAATATATGAATGGACTGCAGCTTGTCTTATCGATGTGCAACACCTGCTATCTTTCTAAGTTGTAGTTCTCTTCCTGAATTCTGGCCACTCTCCAGAATAGGCTCATGGATTTGTGTCCAAAATATGTACCACCTCCAAGCTCTGTGACATGGCCATGTACTGGATAGCTGAAGAGAATGGCGAGCATCTCAGAAAACTCAGATATCAGTGTGACCAGGAAAGTCTCAGTGCAGAAACCCTGCTTTGGGCCTTTTGCTTACTTATTGTTGTGTTGCACTGAATGTCAGGAAGGTCTTTGCCTCAGGCCACCCCTTTGTGAAGCCTGATGAAAACAGTTTTCAAATGGAAATGAATGGGCCTCACCTGTGGCTCTTTGCTTAATTGCTTTGGAAAGGGATGTGTCTTTATCAGCCTCTTGGGCCTGTGTGTGGCTGTGACTTAGATTCTCAGCACCTGATGGATCTTAAGAATGATCCCATGTGAGCTTCCAAAACCAAAATGGCAAAAAATTTCATTCATTGTGGATGAAGTCTCTTGCCTTCCTCTGTTAGGTTCCTGCACTCCATCAAATGACAATAGGGATTCTTTGGGTCAAATGAGTTCTTCAAAGCCCTGCAGAGGTACTTGTGTTTTCGCATGACTCTAAATCACCTAAAGAATCGATACCTAAAATCAGTAGGCCTCAAATTGGAGAAACACAGAAGTATTAACGGCAGGCTTATTTGTTCACTCCTGGTTCACAGAAACGGTGTCCAGGCTACCCTGACTTTAGACAAATGAGGGGCAAACGAGCTTATTTGGACACTGTCTTGGGCTGCGCCCCTCATGGAAACCTCCAGCCAGAGGTTAAGATGTTTGACTATATGAAATAAGATGAGGGCCATGTGGGAGTGTTTTGGTTTTAATTTTGGTCATTTGTGTGGCATTGGAAAAAATGACTGGGTCCACGTGGGCTTGAACTCTGGTGTGATTCCCCTTAGAGACTGGGTTTTGGAACTGAACTCAGAGAAGCATTGCCATAAATTTTGTTGGGATTTTAAGAGGCCACGCATGAAAGTCGCTCTTGGAAACTGAGACCTAGGCCCTGGGTGGATTTCCACAGAGGCCTGGGAATCTCAGCAAGGATATCACATGATTTTATTCTTAAAGAAATGGCAGCCACAGTTGAGAGTCAAAACACACATGGACCTCACATTGTAGACCTCAATGGGCCTGGCCTAATGTGACCTTTTGTCCACTCTTTGGGAAGCCGTGCCTGTGAGAGTTCTCCAGAGATTTCATTGAAATGAGCTTCCTCACCATTTAAAGTTTGCTGAATGAACTGAAACCCACAGTGCCTCCAACTTCATGCTTGAAAAATGGCTAGATAAATACCATGAAATTTTTGAAATTCCTATGACCAGGTGGCACTGGAGAAACATTGGATGTCCTGTTGCTGATCATGAGTATACCAGACAGTGCCTTGATTTACTGAGTTTCATGAAAATGGTGTAGAACAGAGATGCCAGAAATTTTGAGCCTGCTGAGTAGTGGGTCTAGAGCAGTGGTGGGGAGGTGTTTGATAAAACATCCGTGGTAGGGCCATGTGGATCTACCATTGGATTCCAAATGGCTTGTAACTGACATGGTGCAGCCAACAGACCCTTATATGTAAAGGCATCTTGTTATATGGAGAGTTTTCAGAGGAAAATTAAGAATCAGGTTGATATGGACAAGGGGGCAATGGGGCAAGCTGTGAGAGATAGGAGCCTAGTTGGTGCATTCTCTTGCAGACCATGACCCACCAAACGTGACAGAACTCCCTCCAGCACTGTGTCCCAGTTTAGCTCCTAGTATTTCGTGAAACAAATACCAAACTCACAGTGCAGCAGCCAAAACACCACAAAAAGTGGAAGAGGACCAAATGGCTTCACAGTCCACACGGGGAGACACTTAGTCCCCAGTGGCCTCAGTTTACCTACGAAGAGAGGATTCAGCACTGCTTCATCTTGTTCATTGGAAAATAAGAAACCATGTCCTCCAGGTCACATAGATGCAGACCCAGCTTTGATGTTCTCACTACAGAGGAAGCCAAATCTCCTGAAAACAACATATATTTCAAGTGTGGAAGCTCAGAGGCAGTTTCTCAAAAAGTTTTTAGGCCAGCAGAGCTCCATGTTTGTGGAGGGTTTACCCTGTCCCTTAGTTTTGGAAACTCCTCTACCACCTCCAAGGTTGTGAACTCCTGAGCATTTTCCATTCCAGATATGTATTCACTGATTTTGTAACTCTTCTCCTCTAATTGTGTCTTACTTGGGGTGAAGGTAATGTCAAGGCATTGTTCTGGATGAGAGCGGGAGGATATTTGTGCAGCATATATTTACATACACATTGGATTCATTTTCCAATTTTCCATTCGAAATACTGAATCCCTGACACTAACCCATACCTAGTAGACTCAGACTATTCATCCTAATATAATGGAGAAAATTAACCCAACACATTAGAAATACAAGTACTTCAGAGGAGACATGTTGTATAGTTGGACTTGACATTTGCATTATATAAGGTAGGAGTTATAAATCTAGTCAAATTTATTTGAAATATTCTCCATGTGTTTTAAACTTAACAAATATGTGAATTTTTGTTTCCTTTTTCTGTAGTCTATTCACACATGTATATTTATATGCATATATAGAATCCTACCAGGTATCACACGTACATTTTTGTGAGGTGGCTGTCTTGGCACATACAAATTGTGAGAAGAGTTCACTCCTCCTAAATGCTGTTGGAAATGAAAATTCAACTTATAGGAGAGCGTCCTAGTAGAACAACATTATTCATTAGCTCATGTTCAGTAAAATAAATGTTTTTGCATTTGTGGATGATACATATTTACTGATGAATTTCGATTGGCATTTATATTGGTACTTTTTAATATCTGTGAGTTGTGTGTGTGTGTGTGTGTGTTTGTGTGTGTGTGTGTGTGTATAGATATAGATATAGATATAGATATACTCTCCAAATTTTTCAAAATATGAAATATATGTGTCTAATATACACTCTCTAAATTCATTCATGTTCATGTATGTGGATTTATAATCCACTTTTCACAAGATGATAATCAGAAATATTCATCCACCTGAAATACATATTTGTTTCCTAGTACTGAAAACTAACTTCAGTGAATGGTGCATACAAATCCTAATTATTCTACAGTAACTGACCCAGTCTAACATCAATGCAAGTAGACTCCTATGGGACATGATATGTAATTTGTCATTCATTTGTATTCGACACTGGTACATTATTGTTTCTTCAGTTTTTGCACATCACAGGATATACATTTCATCCACAAGTTCACAAATTAATAAGCATTTGTTTCAACTTTCACCACTTCTTGCTTCAGAACACATGTATTGTCAGGGTTTCTTGACTGGTCTTTTCATGAGACTTCTTTCCAAACACATTATTTTGAATTTCCATAATCATTTTGAAGCAAACGTCACACACTCTTCATGATAAACCAAAACACACATATTTCCATTACATATATACCTGGTTGGAATGAATGATTGTTTATCAATATACGATTTCCTTTAATTTTTCAGATATCAGTTCAGTTCATTATTTAAAGTTCAAAAAAGTTATATTATTTATTCACAGTATGGTCTATTCATGCTTTTTCTCTATATTCCTAGAAACAGGGTAAACCTCTTTGTAACCCCGATTCTCATTTTACATCTTCAATATATTGCTCCCAGAAATGGTGAAAGAAATACTCATGTCACCTCATTATCACAGTAATATTCTGGACAAAAAATGGAAAGGTCACACTTATGATTGTACCAAAGCCTAAATGGAAAGTGAACATGGATTTCTAAAAACATCCATGTCCAGGTTGCCTAATGCTGTCAATTGTCAATCCTATTGGTGACTACATATTTGTTTTTTTCCTAATTTATATATTCAAACTCAACCCTGTTGAAAATGTCTAATTCTATCACTCACTTTATACTTTGCCTGATTTCCTAATATTTCTATTGATATCTGCTTTTCTACATATTTTCCCCAGTTCAACATAGTGACTGACTCTTCATATGTGCTGACATTTACATTCACTCAACAACCGAAAGTCTATTGCTAAAGAACTTTTGGTCCAAATTCTATACTCACTCTTCTTCCTAAACCTACCGACTATCTTCCTAATCCTACTGAATATCCCTTTTTGACTGGATGTTCTCTCTAAATTCAATCATCCAATGTACAAGGTCCTATGCCATTTTATATCGAATTATCTGAGGCATCTTTGCAGAACATCATTCAAAGTTAAGTATCCCAATCAAGGGCAAAACCCTTCTGGGCTTCAAATCATACCTAGATTTCTGTTTTCCTACTTATATTTCACCTCTATATTCTTGTAAATATTGCAGGTTCCCAATACCATTTTTCATCACACAGAATCACTCGTAACCCAAATCAAACCTGTTTTTAACCCCAAGTATACACTGTTCCCTCAATCATTTTACAGAAGAGCAGGGACAGAGTGGTTCTTACAATACAGGAAAGTTGGGGACCTTCCACCTGATGAGAACCTCAAATGTCCATGCACAAATGATACCTGGAGAAGTTGTAGGCAGGTATGAAGCACCTGAGAGAGCAAAAGTCATCTTCCATGGCAAACAACCTGGTCAGGATGAAGGGATGTGTCTGAATCTGCCTCTCTCTCT
Organism: Callospermophilus lateralis; assembly: GCF_048772815.1. Classification (NCBI taxonomy): domain Eukaryota; kingdom Metazoa; phylum Chordata; class Mammalia; order Rodentia; family Sciuridae; genus Callospermophilus; species Callospermophilus lateralis. Next base: position 525,349 of record NW_027511797.1, on the reverse strand, counting down.
TCTTATTGTACAGAAGATGGACCAAACCAGGGCTGAGTGGAGAGCTGTTCCCGGGTGCCAATGGTGATATACATTCTACCTTATGAAAGTGTCACAGCAAGTAGGGGCAACCTCCATCTTATGTTAGGCTTGGAAGCAACTGTTAGGACAAAGTGGTTGCCAAGGCAGTGATCTCATTCAGTTCCAAAGAATGTGACATACCTCATTTCCTTGGTGATGGAACTCTCTGAACTTGGTATCCAAGAAGCCAGGCACCCAGAGGCAGTCCCAGTCCCAGTCCCAGTGGGCTCACTTGTTTGGATTTACCAAGGACAGAGTCAGTTTTCTTGGTACCTAATGATGTGAGGATGGCCAAATGCCAGGAGAGCTCTGAAGATGGACCTTTCCTGAGAAAACAGGTAGTGGCTAACCACTTTTTCCTGACATCTTCACAGAGTTGGTCAAGGAAACAAGATCTGAGAGAAGACAGGCCATTTCGGGGGAACATAGTATGGCCCACCAGTCAGAGGACACTCCGGATAGTCACAGACGTACTTGGGGGAAGGAGGTGCCTTTGTGGGAGTGGGTGTGGGTTTGTTGTTTTGTCTCATGTTCTGAGAATAGATAGAAAAGGCGGTTTGTTTGGTTTGGAGTGGACAGTTTCTAGTAAGTCATTTGACACGGCGAGTGTTTCTCTTTCTGTGTATCCCACTGTGTCCGTTGTTGTAGACATTAGAAAGGAGAATGCATTAATGGATGTGTCCTGTCTAGTATAAATCTTCCCATGCCCAATATATGAATGGACTGCAGCTTGTCTTATCGATGTGCAACACCTGCTATCTTTCTAAGTTGTAGTTTTCTTCCTGAATTCTGGCCACTCTCCAGAATAGGCTCATGGATTTGTGTCCAAAATATGTACCACCTCCAAGCTCTGTGACATGGCCATGTACTGGATAGCTGAAGAGAATGGCGAGCATCTCAGAAAACTCAGATATCAGTGTGACCATTAAAGTCTCAGTGCAGAAACCCTGCTTTGGGCCTTTTGCTTACTTATTGTTGTGTTGCACTGAATGTCAGGAAGGTCTTTGCCTCAGGCCACCCCTTTGTGAAGCCTGATGAAAACAGTTTTCAAATGGAAATGAATGGGCCTCACCTGTGGCTCTTTGCTTAATTGCTTTGGAAAGGGATGTGTCTTTATCAGCCTCTTGGGCCTGTGTGTGGCTGTGACTTAGATTCTCAGCACCTGATGGATCTTAAGAATGATCCCATGTGAGCTTCCAAAACCAAAATGGCAAAAAATTTCATTCATTGTGGATGAAGTCTCTTGCCTTCCTCTGTTAGGTTCCTGCACTCCATCAAATGACAATAGGGATTCTTTGGGTCAAATGAGTTCTTCAAAGCCCTGCAGAGGTACTTGTGTTTTCGCATGACTCTAAATCACCTAAAGAATCGATACCTAAAATCAGTAGGCCTCAAATTGGAGAAACACAGAAGTATTAACCGCAGGCTTATTTGTTCACTCCTGGTTCACAGAAACGGTGTCCAGGCTACCCTGACTTTAGATAAATGAGGGGCAAACGAGCTGATTTTGGACACTGTCTTGGGCTGCGCCCCTCATGGAAACCTCCAGCCAGAGGTTAAGATGATTGACTATATGAAATAAGATGAGGGCCATGTGGGAGTGTTTTGGTTTTAATTTTGGTCATTTGTGGGGCATTGGAAAAAATGACTGGGTCCACGTGGGCTTGAACTCTGGTGTGATTCCCCTTAGAGACTGGGTTTTGGAACTGAACTCAGAGAAGCATTGCCATGAATTTTGTTGGGATTTTAAGAGGCCACGCATGAAAGTCGCTCTTGGAAACTGAGACCTAGGCCCCGGGTGGATTTCCACAGAGGCCTGGGAATCTCAGCAAGGATATCACATGATTTTATTCTTAAAGAAATGGCAGCCATAGTTGAGAGTCAAAACACACATGGACCTCACATTGTAGACCTCAATGGGCCTGGCCTAATGTGACCTTTTGTCCACTCTTTGGGAAGCCGTGCCTGTGAGAGTTCTCCAGAGATTTCATTGAAATGAGCTTCCTCACCATTTAATGTTTGCTGAATGAACTGAAACCCACAGTGCCTCCAACTTCATGCTTGAAAAATGGCTAGATAAATACCATGAAATTTTTGAAATTCCTATGACCAGGTGGCACTGGAGAAACATTGGATGTCCTGTTGCTGATCATGAGTATACCAGACAGTGCCTTGATTTACTGAGTTTCATGAAAATGGTGTAGAACAGAGATGCCAGAAATTTGGAGCCTGCTGAGTAGTGGGTCTAGAGCAGTGGTGGGGAGGTGTTTGATAAAACATCCGTGGTAGGGCCATGTGGATCTACCATTGGATTCCAAATGGCTTGTAACTGACATGGTGCAGCCAACAGACTTTTATATGTAAAGGCATCTTGTTATATGGAGAGTTTTCAGAGGAAAATTAAGAATCAGGTTGATATGGACAAGGGGGCAATGGGGCAAGCTGTGAGATATAGGAGCCTAGTTGGTGCATTCTCTTGCAGACCCTGACCCACCACACGTGACAGAACTCCCTCCAGCACTGTGTCCCAGTTTAGCTCCTAGTATTTCGTGAAACAAATACCAAACTCACAGTGCAGCAGCAAAAACACCACAAAAAGTGGAAGAGGACCAAATGGCTTCACAGTCCACACGGGGAGACACTTAGTCCCCAGTGGCCTCAGTTTACCTACAAAGAGAGGATTCAGCACTGCTTCATCTTGTTCATTGGAAAATAAGAAACCATGTCCTCCAGGTCACATAGATGCAGACCCAGCTTTGATGGTCTCACTACAGAGGAAGCCAAATCTCCTGAAAACAACATATATTTCAAGTGTGGAAGCTCAGAGGCAGTTTCTCAAAAAGTTTTTAGGCCAGCAGAGCTCCATGTTTGTGGAGGGTTTACCCTGTCCCTTAGTTTTGGAAACTCCTCTACCACCTCCAAGGTTGTGAACTCCTGAGCATTTTCCATTCCAGATATGTATTCACTGATTTTGTAACTCTTCTTCTCTAATTGTGTCTTACTTGGGGTGAAGGTAATGTCAAGGCATTGTTCTGGATGAGAGCGGGAGGATATTTGTGCAGCATATATTTACATACACATTGGATTCATTTTCCAATTTTCCATTCGAAATACTGAATCCCTGACACTAACCCATACCTAGTAGACTCAGACTATTCATCCTAATATAATGGAGAAAATTAACCCAACACATTAGAAATACAAGTACTTCAGTGGAGACATGTTGTATAGTTGGACTTGACATTTGCATTATATAAGTAGGAGTTATAAATCTAGTCAAATTTATTTGAAATATTCTCCATGTGTTTTAAACTTAACAAATATGTGAATTTTTGTTTCCTTTTTCTGTAGTCTATTCACACATGTATATTTATATGCATATATAGAATCCTACCAGGTATCACACGTACATTTTTGTGAGGTGGCTGTCTTGGCAGATACAAATTGTGAGAAGAGTTCACTCCTCCTAAATGCTGTTGGAAATGAAAAATCAACTTATAGGAGAGCGTCCTAGTAGAACAACATTATTCATTAGCTCATGTTCAGTAAAATAAATATTTTTGCATTTGTGGATGATACATATTTACTGATGAATTTCGATTGGCATTTATATTGGTACTTTTTAATATCTGTGAGTTGTGTGTGTGTGTGTGTGTGTGTTTGTGTGTTTGTGTGTGTGTGTATAGATATAGATATAGATATAGATATACTCTCCAAATTTTTCAAAATATGAAATATATGTGTCTAATATACACTCTCTAAATTCATTCATGTTCATGTATGTGGATTTATAATCCACTTTTCACAAGATGATAATCAGAAATATTCATCCACCTGAAATACATATTTGTTTCCTAGTACTGAAAACTAACTTCAGTGAATGGTGCATACAAATCCTAATTATTCTACAGTAACTGACCCAGTCTAACATCAATTCAAGTAGACTCCTATGGGACATGATATGTAATTTGTCATTCATTTGTATTCGACACTGGTACATTATTGTTTCTTCAGTTTTTGCACATCACAGGATATACATTTCATCCACAAGTTCACAAATTAATAAGCATTTGTTTCAACTTTCACCACTTCTTGCTTCAGAACACATGTATTGTCAGGGTTTCTTGACTGGTCTTTTCATGAGACTTCTTTCCAAACACATTATTTTGAATTTCCATAATCATTTTGAAGCAAAACTCAAACACTCTTCATGATAAATCAAAACACAAATATTTCCATTTCATATATACCTGGTTGGAATGAATGATTGTATATCAATATACGATTTCCTTTAATTTTTCAGATATCAGTTCAGTTCATTATTTAAAGTTCAAAAAAGTTATATTATTTATTCACAGTATGGTCTATTCATGCTTTTTCTCTATATTCCTAGAAACAGGGTACACCTCTTTGTAACCCCGATTCTCATTTTACATCTTCAATATATTGCTCCCAGAAATGGTGAAAGAAATACTCATGTCACCTCATTATCACAGTAATATTCTGGACAAAAAATGGAAAGGTCACACTTATGATTGTACCAAAGCCTAAATGGAAAGTGAACATGGATTTCTAAAAACATCCATGTCCAGGTTGCCTAATGCTGTCAATTGTCAATCCTATTGGTGACTACATATTTGTTTTTTTCCTAATTTATATATTCAAACTCAACCCTGTTGAAAATGTCTAATTCTATCACTCACTTTATACTTTGCCTGATTTCCTAATATTTCTATTGATATCTGCTTTTCTACATATTTTCCCCAGTTCAACATAGTGACTGACTCTTCATATGTACTGACATTTACATTCACTCAACAACCGAAAGTCTATTGCTAAAGAACTTTTGGTCCAAATTCTATACTCACTCTTCTTCCTAAACCTACCGACTATCTTCCTAATCCTATTGAATATCCCTTTTTGACTGGATGTTCTCTCTAAATTCAATCATCCAATGTACAAGGTCCTATGCCATTGTATATCGAATTATCTGAGGCATCTTTGCAGAACATCATTCAAAGCTAAGTATCCCAATCAAGGGCAAAACACTTCTGGGCTTCAAATCATACCTAGATTTCTGTTTTCCTACTTATATTTCGCCTCTATATTCTTGTAAATATTGCAGGTTCCCAATACCATTATTCATCACACAGAATCACTCGTAATCCAAATCAAACCTGTTTTTGACCCCAAGTATACACTGTTCCCTCAATCATTTTACAGAAGAGCAGGGACAGAGTGGTTCTTACAATACAGGAAAGTTGGGGACCTTCCACCTGATGAGAACCTCAAATGTCCATGCACAAATGATACCTGGAGAAGTTGTAGGCAGGTATGAAGCACCTGAGAGAGCAAAAGTCATCTTCCATGGCAAACAACCTGGTCAGGATGAAGGGATGTGTCTGAATCTGCCTCTCTCTCTTCTTATTGTACAGAAGATGGACCAAACCAGGGCTGAGTGGAGAGCTGTTCCCGGGTGCCAATGGTGATATACGTTCTACCTTATGAAAGTGTCACAGGAAGTAGGGGCAACCTCCATCTTATGTTACCCTTGGAAGCAACTGTTAGGACAAAGTGGTTGCCAAGGCAGTGACCTCATTCAGTTCCAAAGAATGTGACATACCTCATTTCCTTGGTGATGGAACTCTCTGAACTTGGTATCCAAGAAGCCAGGCACCCAGAGGCAGTCCCAGTCCCAGTCCCAGTGGGCTCACTTGTTTGGATTTACCAAGGACAGAGTCAGTTTTCTTGGTACCTAATGATGTGAGGATGGCCAAATGCCAGGAGAGCTCTGAAGATGGACCTTTCCTGAGAAAACAGGTAGTGGCTAAGCAGATCTGAGAGAAGACAGGCCATTTCGGGGGAACATAGTATGGCCCACCAGTCAGAGGACACTCCGGATAGTCACAGACGTACTTGGGGGAAGGACGTGCCTTTGTGGGAGTGGGTGTGGGTTTGTTGTTTTGTCTCATGTTCTGAGAATAGATAGAAAAGGCGGTTTGTTTGGTTTGGAGTGGACAGTTTTTAGTAAGTCATTTGACACGGCGAGTGTTTCTCTTTCTGTGTATCCCACTGTGTCCGTTGTTGTAGACATTAGAAAAGAGAATGCATTAATGGATGTGTCCTGTCTAGTATAAATCTTCCCATGCCCAATATATGAAAGGACTGCAGCTTGTCTTATCGATGTGCAACACCTGCTATCTTTCTAAGTTGTAGTTTTCTTCCTGAATTCTGGCCACTCTCCAGAATAGGCTCATGGATTTGTGTCCAAAATATGTACCACCTCCAAGCTCTGTGACATGGCCATGTACTGGATAGCTGAAGAGAATGGCGAGCATCTCAGAAAACTCAGATATCAGTGTGACCAGGAAAGTCTCAGTGCAGAAACCCTGCTTTATGCCTTTTGCTTACTTATTGTTGTGTTGCACTGAATGTCAGGAAGGTCTTTGCCTCAGGCCACCCCTTTGTGAAGCCTGATGAAAACAGTTTTCAAATGGAAATGAATGGGCCTCACCTGTGGCTCTTTGCTTAATTGCTTTGGAAAGGGATGTGTCTTTATCAGCCTCTTGGGCCTGTGTGTGGCTGTGACTTAGATTCTCAGCACCTGATGGATCTTAAGAATGATCCCATGTGAGCTTCCAAAACCAAAATGGCAAAAAATTTCATTCATTGTGGATGAAGTCTCTTGCCTTCCTCTGTTAGGTTCCTGCACTCCATCAAATGACAATAGGGATTCTTTGGGTCAAATGAGTTCTTCAAAGCCCTCCAGAGGTACTTGTGTTTTCACATGACTCTAAATCACCTAAAGAATCGATACCTAAAATCAGTAGGCCTCAAATTGGAGAAACACAGAAGTATTAACGGCAGGCTTATTTGTTCACTCCTGGTTCACAGAAACGGTGTCCAGGCTACCCTGACTTTAGACAAATGAGGGGCAAACGAGCTGATTTTGGACACTGTCTTGGGCTGCGCCCCTCATGGAAACCTCCAGCCAGAGGTAAAGATGATTGACTATATGAAATAAGATGAGGGCCATGTGGGAGTGTTTTGGTTTTAATTTTGGTCATTTGTGTGGCATTGGAAAAAATGACTGGGTCCACGTGGGCTTGAACTCTGGTGTGATTCCCCTTAGAGACTGGGTTTTGGAACTGAACTCAGAGAAGCATTGCCATGAATTTTGTTGGGATTTTAAGAGGCCACGCATGAAATTCGCTCTTGGAAACTGAGACCTAGGCCCCGGGTGGATTTCCACAGAGGCCTGGGAATCTCAGCAAGGATATCACATGATTTTATTCTTAAAGAAATGGCAGCCATAGTTGAGAGTCAAAACACACATGGACCTCACATTGTAGACCTCAATGGGCCTGGCCTAATGTGACCTTTTGTCCACTCTTTGGGAAGCCGTGCCTGTGAGAGTTCTCCAGAGATTTCATTGAAATGAGCTTCCTCACCATTTAATGTTTGCTGAATGAACTGAAACCCACAGTGCCTCCAACTTCATGCTTGAAAAATGGCTAGATAAATACCATGAAATTTTTGAAATTCCTATGACCAGGTGGCACTGGAGAAACATTGGATGTCCTGTTGCTGATCATGAGTATACCAGACAGTGCCTTGATTTACTGAGTTTCATGAAAATGGTGTAGAACAGAGATGCCAGAAATTTGGAGCCTGCTGAGTAGTGGGTCTAGAGCAGTGGTGGGGAGGTGTTTGATAAAACATCCGTGGTAGGGCCATGTGGATCTACCATTGGATTCCAAATGGCTTGTAACTGACATGGTGCAGCCAACAGACCCTTATATGTAAAGGCATCTTGTTATATGGAGAGTTTTCAGAGGAAAATTAAGAATCAGGTTGATATGGACAAGGGGGCAATGGGGCAAGCTGTGAGAGATAGGAGCCTAGTTGGTGCATTCTCTTGCAGACCCTGACGCACCACACGTGACAGAACTCCCTGCAGCACTGTGTCCCAGTTTAGCTCCTAGTATTTCGTGAAACAAATACCAAACTCACAGTGCAGCAGCAAAAACACCACAAAAAGTGGAAGAGGACCAAATGGCTTCACAGTCCACACGGGGAGACACTTAGTCCCCAGTGGCCTCAGTTTACCTACAAAGAGAGGATTCAGCACTGCTTCATCTTGTTCATTGGAAAATAAGAAACCATGTCCTCCAGGTCACATAGATGCAGACCCAGCTTTGAAGTTCTCACTAGAGAGGAAGCCAAATCTCCTGAAAACAACATATATTTCAAGTGTGGAAGCTCAGAGGCAGTTTCTCAAAAAGTTTTTAGGCCAGCAGAGCTCCATGTTTGTGGAGTGTTTACCCTGTCCCTTAGTTTTGGAAACTCCTCTACCACCTCCAAGGTTGTGAACTCCTGAGCATTTTCCATTCCAGATATGTATTCACTGATTTTGTAACTCTTCTCCTCTAATTGTGTCTTACTTGGGGTGAAGGTAATGTCAAGGCATTGTTCTGGATGAGAGCGGGAGGATATTTGTGCAGCATATATTTACATACACATTGGATTCATTTTCCAATTTTCCATTCGAAATACTGAATCCCTGACACTAACCCATACCTAGTAGACTCAGACTATTCATCCTAATATAATGGAGAAAATTAACCCAACACATTAGAAATACAAGTACTTCAGAGGAGACATGTTGTATAGTTGGACTTGACATTTGCATTATATAAGGTAGGAGTTATAAATCTAGTCAAATTTATTTGAAATATTCTCCATGTTTTTTAAACTTAACAAATATGTGAATTCTTGTTTCCTTTTTCTGTAGTCTATTCACACATGTATATTTATATGCATATATAGAATCCTACCAGGTATCACACGTACATTTTTGTGAGGTGGCTGTCTTGGCAGATACAAATTGTGAGAAGAGTTCACTCCTCCTAAATGCTGTTGGAAATGAAAATTCAACTTATAGGAGAGAGTCCTAGTAGAACAACATTATACATTAGCTCATGTTCAGTAAAATAAATATTTTTGCATTTGTGGATGATACATATTTACTGATGAATTTCGATTGGCATTTATATTGGTACTTTTTAATGTCTGTGAGTTGTGTGTGTGTGTGTGTGTGTGTGTGTGTATAGATATAGATATAGATATAGATATACTCTGCAAATTTTTCAAAATATGAAATATATGTGTCTAATATACACTCTCTAAATTCATTCATGTTCATGTATGTGGATTTATAATCCACTTTTCACAAGATTATATTCAGAAATATTCATCCACCTGAAATACATATTTGTTTCCTAGTACTGAAAACTAACTTCAGTGAATGGTGCATACAAATCCTAATTATTCTACAGTAACTGACCCAGTCTAACATCAATGCAAGTAGACTCCTATGGGACATGATATGTAATTTGTCATTCATTTGTATTCGACACTGGTACATTATTGTTTCTTCAGTTTTTGCACATCACAGGATATACATTTCATCCACAAGTTCACAAATTAATAAGCATTTGTTTCAACTTTCACCAATTCTTGCTTCAGAACACATGTATTGTCAGGGTTTCTTGACTGGTCTTTTCATGAGACTTCTTTCCAAACACATTATTTTGAATTACCATAATCATTTTGAAGCAAAACGTCACACACTCTTCATGATAAACCAAAACACAAATATTTCCATTACATATATACCTGGTTGGAATGAATGATTGTATATCAATATACGATTTCCTTTAATTTTTCAGATATCAGTTCAATTCATTATTTAACGTTCAAAAAAGTTATATTATTTATTCACAGTATGGTCTATTCATGCTTTTTCTCTATGTTCCTAGAAACAGGGTACACCTCTTTGTACCCCCGATTCTCATTTTACATCTTCAATATATTGCTCCCAGAAATGGTGAAAGAAATACTCATGTCACCTCATTATCACAGTAATATTCTGGACAAAAAATGGAAAGGTCACACTTATGATTGTACCAAAGCCTAAATGGAAAGTGAACATGGATTTCTAAAAACATCCAAGTCCAGGTTGCCTAATGCTGTCAATTGTCAATCCTATTGGTGACTACATATTTGTTTTTTTCCTAATTTATATATTCAAACTCAACCCTGTTGAAAATGTCTAATTCTATCACTCACTTTATACTTTGCCTGATTTCGTAAGGTTTCTATTGATATCTGCTCCTCTACATATTTTCCCCAGTTCAACATAGTGACTGACTCTTCATATGTGCTGACATTTACATTCACTCAACAACCGAAAGTCTATTGCTAAAGAACTTTTGGACCAAATCCTGTACTCACTCTTCACCCTAAACCTACCGACTATCTTCCTAATCCTACTGAATATCCCTTTTTGACTGGATGTTCTCTTCTAAATTCAATCATCCAATGTACAAGGTCCTATGCCATTGTATATGGAATTATCTGAGGCATCTTTGCAGAACATCATTCAAAGCTAAGTATCCCAATCAAGGGCAAAACCCTTCTGGGCTTCAAATCATACCTATATTTCTGTTTTCCTACTTATATTTCACCTCTATATTCTTGTAAATATTGCAGGTTCCCAATACCATTATTCATCACACAGAATCACTCGTAATCCAAATCAAACCTGTTTTTAACCCCAAGTATACACTGTTCATTCAATCATTTTACAGAAGAGCAGGGACAGAGTGGTTCTTACAATACAGGAAAGTTGGGGACCTTCCACCTGATGAGAACCTCAAATGTCCATGCACAAATGATACCTGGAGAAGTTGTAGGCAGGTATGAAGCACCTGAGAGAGCAAAAGTCATCTTCCATGGCAAACAACCTGGTCAGGATGAAGGGATGTGTCTGAATCTGCCTCTCTCTCTTCTTATTGTACAGAAGATGGACCAAACCAGGGCTGAGTGGAGAGCTGTTCCCGGGTGCCAATGGTGATATACGTTCTACCTTATGAAAGTGTCACAGGAAGTAGGGGCAACCTCCATCTTATGTTACCCTTGGAAGCAACTGTTAGGACAAAGTGGTTGCCAAGGCAGTGACCTCATTCAGTTCCAAAGAATGTGACATACCTCATTTCCTTGGTGATGGAACTCTCTGAACTTGGTATCCAAGAAGCCAGGCACCCAGAGGCAGTCCCAGTCCCAGTCCCAGTGGGCTCACTTGTTTGGATTTACCAAGGACAGAGTCAGTTTTCTTGGTACCTAATGATGTGAGGATGGCCAAATGCCAGGAGAGCTCTGAAGATGGACCTTTCCTGAGAAAACAGGTAGTGGCTAACCACTTTTTCCTGACATCTTCACAGAGTTGGTCAAGGAAACAAGATCTGAGAGAAGACAGGCCATTTCGGGGGAACATAGTATGGCCCACCAGTCAGAGGACACTCCGGATAGTCACAGACCTACTTGGGGGAAGGAGGTGCCTTTGTGGGAGTGGGTGTGGGTTTGTTGTTTTGTCTCATGTTCTGAGAATAGACAGGAAAGGCGGTTTGTTTGGTTTGGAGTGGACAGTTTCTAGTAAGTCATTTGACACGGCGAGTGTTTCTGTTTCTGTGTATCCCACTGTGTCCGTTGTTGTAGACATTAGAAAAGAGAATGCATTAATGGATGTGTCCTGTCTAGTGTAAATCTTCCCATAATTCATCCTGCCCAATATATGAAAGGACTGCAGCTTGTCTTATCGATGTGCAACACCTGCTATCTTTCTAAGTTGTTGTTTTATTCCTGAATTCTGGCCACTCTCCAGAATAGGCTCATGGATTTGTGTCCAAAATATGTACCACCTCCAAGCTCTGTGACATGGCCATGTACTGGATATCTGAAGAGAATGGCGAGCATCTCAGAAAACTCAGATATCAGTGTGACCAGGAAAGTCTCAGTGCAGAAACCCTGCTTTGGGCCTTTTGCTTACTTATTGTTGTGTTGCACTGAATGTCAGGAAGGTCTTTGCCTCAGGCCACCCCTTTGTGAAGCCTGAAGAAAACAGTTTTCAAATGGAAATGAATGGGCCTCACCTGTGGCTCTTTATCAGCCTCTTGGACCTGTGTGTGGCTGTGACTTAGATTCTCAGCACCTGATGGATCTTAAGAATGATCCCACGTGAGCTTCCAAAACCAAAATGGCAAAAAATATCCTTCATTGTGGATGAAGTCTCTTGCCTTCCTCTGTTAGGTTCTTGCACTCCATCAAATGACAATAGGGATTCTTTGGGTCAAATGAGTTCTTCAAAGCCCTGCAGAGGTGCTTGTGTTTTCGCATGACTCTAAATCACCTAAAGAATCGATACCTAAAATCAGTAGGCCTCAAATTGGAGAAACAAAGAAGTATTAACGGCAGACTTATTTGTTCGCTCCTGTTTCAGAGAAACGGTGTCCAGGCTACCCTGACTTTAGACAAATGAGGGGCAAACGTGCTGATTTTGGACACTGTCTTGGGCTGCGCCCCTCATGGAAACCTCCAGCCAGAGGTTAAGATAATTGACTATATGGAATAAGATGAAGGCCATGTGGGAGTGTTTTGGTTTTAATTTTGGTCATTTGTGTTGCATTGGAAAAAATGACTGGGTCCACGTGAGCTTGAACTCTGGTGTGATTCCCCTTAGAGACTGGGTTTTGGAACTGAACTCAGAGAAGCATTGCCATGAATTTTGTTGGGATTTTAAGAGGCCACGCATGAAAGTCGCTCTTGGAAACTGAGACCTAGGCCCCGGGTGGATTTCCACAGAGGCCTGGGAATCTCAGCAAGGATATCACATGATTTTATTCTTAAAGAAATGGCAGCCATAGTTGAGAGTCAAAACACACATGGACCTCACATTGTAGACCTCAATGGGCCTGGCCTAATGTGACCTTTTGTCCACTCTTTGGGAAGCCGTGCCTGTGAGAGTTCTCCAGAGATTTCATTGAAATGAGCTTCCTCACCATTTAATGTTTGCTGAATGAACTGAAACCCACAGTGCCTCCAACTTCATGCTTGAAAAATGGCTAGATAAATACCATGAAATTTTTGAAATTCCTATGACCAGGTGGCACTGGAGAAACATTGGATGTCCTGTTGCTGATCATGAGTATACCAGACAGTGCCTTGATTTACTGAGTTTCATGAAAATGGTGTAGAACAGAGATGCCAGAAATTTGGAGCCTGCTGAGTAGTGGGTCTAGAGCAGTGGTGGGGAGGTGTTTGATAAAACATCCGTGGTAGGGCCATGTGGATCTACCATTGGATTCCAAATGGCTTGTAACTGACATGGTGCAGCCAACAGACCCTTATATGTAAAGGCATCTTGTTATATGGAGAGTTTTCAGAGGAAAATTAAGAATCAGGTTGATATGGACAAGGGGGCAATGGGGCAAGCTGTGAGATATAGGAGCCTAGTTGGTGCATTCTCTTGCAGACCCTGACCCACCATACGTGACAGAACTCCCTCCAGCACTGTGTCCCAGTTTAGCTCCTAGTATTTCGTGAAACAAATACCAAACTCACAGTGCAGCAGCAAAAACACCACAAAAAGTGGAAGAGGACCAAATGGCTTCACAGTCCACACGGGGAGACACTTAGTCCCCAGTGGCCTCAGTTTACCTACAAAGAGAGGATTCAGCACTGCTTCATCTTGTTCATTGGAAAATAAGAAACCATGTCCTCCAGGTCACATAGATGCAGACCCAGCTTTGATGGTCTCACTACAGAGGAAGCCAAATCTCCTGAAAACAACATATATTTCTAGTGTGGAAGCTCAGAGGCAGTTTCTCAAAAAGTTTTTAGGCCAGCAGAGCTCCATGTTTGTGGAGGGTTTACCCTGTCCCTTAGTTTTGGAAACTCCTCTACCACCTCCAAGGTTGTGAACTCCTGAGCATTTTCCATTCCAGATATGTATTCACTGATTTTGTAACTCTTCTCCTCTAATTGTGTCTTACTTGGGGTGAAGGTAATGTCAAGGCATTGTTCTGGATGAGAGCGGGAGGATATTTGTGCAGCATATATTTACATACACATTGGATTCATTTTCCAATTTTCCATTCGAAATACTGAATCCCTGACACTAACCCATACCTAGTAGACTCAGACTATTCATCCTAATATAATGGAGAAAATTAACCCAACACATTAGAAATACAAGTACTTCAGTGGAGACATGTTGTATAGTTGGACTTGACATTTGCATTATATAAGTAGGAGTTATAAATCTAGTCAAATTTATTTGAAATATTCTCCATGTGTTTTAAACTTAACAAATATGTGAATTTTTGTTTCCTTTTTCTGTAGTCTATTCACACATGTATATTTATATGCATATATAGAATCCTACCAGGTATCACACGTACATTTTTGTGAGGTGGCTGTCTTGGCAGATACAAATTGTGAGAAGAGTTCACTCCTCATAAATGCTGTTGGAAATGAAAAATCAACTTATAGGAGAGCGTCCTAGTAGAACAACATTATTCATTAGCTCATGTTCAGTAAAATAAATATTTTTGCATTTGTGGATGATACATATTTACTGATGAATTTCGATTGGCATTTATATTGGTCCTTTTTAATATCTGTGAGTTGTGTGTGTGTGTGTGTGTGTGTGTGTTTGTGTGTTTGTGTGTGTGTGTATAGATATAGATATAGATATAGATATACTCTCCAAATTTTTCAAAATATGAAATATATGTGTCTAATATACACTCTCTAAATTCATTCATGTTCATGTATGTGGATTTATAATCCACTTTTCACAAGATGATAATCAGAAATATTCATCCACCTGAAATACATATTTGTTTCCTAGTACTGAAAACTAACTTCAGTGAATGGTGCATACAAATCCTAATTATTCTACAGTAACTGACCCAGTCTAACATCAATTCAAGTAGACTCCTATGGGACATGATATGTAATTTGTCATTCATTTGTATTCGACACTGGTACATTATTGTTTCTTCAGTTTTTGCACATCACAGGATATACATTTCATCCACAAGTTCACAAATTAATAAGCATTTGTTTCAACTTTCACCACTTCTTGCTTCAGAACACATGTATTGTCAGGGTTTCTTGACTGGTCTTTTCATGAGACTTCTTTCCAAACACATTATTTTGAATTTCCATAATCATTTTGAAGCAAAACTCAAACACTCTTCATGATAAATCAAAACAGAAATATTTCCATTACATATATACCTGGTTGGAATGAATGATTGTATATCAATATACGATTTCCTTTAATTTTTCAGATATCCGTTCAGTTCATTATTTAAAGTTCAAAAAAGTTATATTATTTATTCACAGTATGGTCTATTCATGCTTTTTCTCTATATTCCTAGAAACAGGGTACACCTCTTTGTAACCCCGATTCTCATTTTACATCTTCAATATATTGCTCCCAGAAATGGTGAAAGAAATACTCATGTCACCTCATTATCACAGTAATATTCTGGACAAAAAATGGAAAGGTCACACTTATGATTGTACCAAAGCCTAAATGGAAAGTGAACATGGATTTCTAAAAACATCCATGTCCAGGTTGCCTAATGCTGTCAATTGTCAATCCTATTGGTGACTACATATTTGTTTTTTTCCTAATTTATATATTCAAACTCAACCCTGTTGAAAATGTCTAATTCTATCACTCACTTTATACTTTGCCTGATTTCCTAATATTTCTATTGATATCTGCTTTTCTACATATTTTCCCCAGTTCAACATAGTGACTGACTCTTCATATGTGCTGACATTTACATTCACTCAACAACCGAAAGTCTATTGCTAAAGAACTTTTGGTCCAAATTCTATACTCACTCTTCTTCCTAAACCTACCGACTATCTTCCTAATCCTATTGAATATCCCTTTTTGACTGGATGTTCTCTCTAAATTCAATCATCCAATGTACAAGGTCCTATGCCATTGTATATCGAATTATCTGAGGCATCTTTGCAGAATATCATTCAAAGCTAAGTATCCCAATCAAGGGCAAAACACTTCTGGGCTTCAAATCATACCTAGATTTCTGTTTTCCTACTTATATTTCACCTCTATATTCTTGTAAATATTGCAGGTTCCCAATACCATTATTCATCACACAGAATCACTCGTAATCCAAATCAAACCTGTTTTTAACCCCAAGTATACACTGTTCCCTCAATCATTTTACAGAAGAGCAGGGACAGAGTGGTTCTTACAATACAGGAAAGTTGGGGACCTTCCACCTGATGAGAACCTCAAATGTCCATGCACAAATGATACCTGGAGAAGTTGTAGGCAGGTATGAAGCACCTGAGAGAGCAAAAGTCATCTTCCATGGCAAACAACCTGGTCAGGATGAAGGGATGTGTCTGAATCTGCCTCTCTCTCTTCTTATTGTACAGAAGATGGACCAAACCAGGGCTGAGTGGAGAGCTGTTCCCGGGTGCCAATGGTGATATACATTCTACCTTATGAAAGTGTCACAGGAAGTAGGGGCAACCTCCATCTTATGTTACCCTTGGAAGCAACTGTTAGGACAAAGTGGTTGCCAAGGCAGTGACCTCATTCAGTTCCAAAGAATGTGACATACCTCATTTCCTTGGTGATGGAACTCTCTGAACTTTGTATCCAAGAAGCCAGGCACCCAGAGGCAGTCCCAGTCCCAGTCCCAGTGGGCTCACTTGTTTGGATTTACCAAGGACAGAGTCAGTTTTCTTGGTACCTAATGATGTGAGGATGGCCAATTGCCAGGAGAGCTCTGAAGATGGACCTTTCCTGAGAAAACAGGTAGTGGCTAACCACTTTTTCCTGACATCTTCACAGAGTTGGTCAAGGAAACAAGATCTGAGAGAAGACAGGCCATTTCGGGGGAACATAGTATGGCCCACCAGTCAGAGGACACTCCGGATAGTCACAGACGTACTTGGGGGAAGGAGGTGCCTTTGTGGGAGTGGGTGTGGGTTTGTTGTTTTGTCTCATGTTCTGAGAATAGATAGAAAAGGCGGTTTGTTTGGTTTGGAGTGGACAGTTTCTAGTAAGTCATTTGACACGGCGAGTGTTTCTCTTTCTGTGTATCCCACTGTGTCCGTTGTTGTAGACATTAAAAAAGAGAATGCATTAATGGATGTGTCCTGTCTAGTATAAATCTTCCCATGCCCAATATATGAATGGACTGCAGCTTGTCTTATCCATGTGCAACACCTGCTACCTTTCTAAGTTGTAGTTTTCTTCCTGAATTCTGGCCACTCTCCAGAATAGGCTCATGGATTTGTGTCCAAAATATGTACCACCTCCAAGCTCTGTGACATGGCCTTGTACTGGATAGCTGAAGAGAATGGCGAGCATCTCAGAAAACTCAGATATCAGTGTGACCAGGAAAGTCTCAGTGCAGAAACCCTGCTTTGGGCCTTTTGCTTACTTATTGTTGTGTTGCACTGAATGTCAGGAAGTTCTTTGCCTCAGGCCACCCCTTTGTGAAGCCTGATGAAAACAGTTTTCAAATGGAAATAAATGGGCCTCACCTGTGGCTCTTTGCTTAATTGCTTTGGAAAGGGATGTGTCTTTATCAGCCTCTTGGGCCTGTGTGTGGCTGTGACTTAGATTCTCAGCACCTGATGGATCTTAAGAATGATCCCATGTGAGCTTCCAAAACCAAAATGGCAAAAAATTTCATTCATTGTGGATGAAGTCTCTTGCCTTCCTCTGTTAGGTTCCTGCACTCCATCAAATGACAATAGGGATTCTTTGGGTCAAATGAGTTCTTCAAAGCCCTGCAGAGGTGCTTGTGTTTTCGCATGACTCTAAATCACCTAAAGAATCGATACCTAAAATCAGTAGGCCTCAAATTGGAGAAACACAGAAGTATTAACCGCAGGCTTATTTGTTCACTCCTGGTTCACAGAAACGGTGTCCAGGCTACCCTGACTTTAGACAAATGAGGGGCAAACGAGCTGATTTTGGACACTGTCTTGGGCTGCGCCCCTCATGGAAACCTCCAGCCAGAGGTTAAGATGATTGACTATATGAAATAAGATGAGGGCCATGTGGGAGTGTTTTGGTTTTAATTTTGGTCATTTGTGTGGCATTGGAAAAAATGACTGGGTCCACGTGGGCTTGAACTCTGGTGTGATTCCCCTTAGAGACTGGGTTTTGGAACTGAACTCAGAGAAGCATTGCCATGAATTTTGTTGGGATTTTAAGAGGCCACGCATGAAAGTCGCTCTTGGAAACTGAGACCTAGGCCCCGGGTGAATTTCCACAGAGGCCTGGGAATCTCAGCAAGGATATCACATGATTTTATTCTTAAAGAAATGGCAGCCATAGTTGAGAGTCAAAACACACATGGACCTCACATTGTAGACCTCAATGGGCCTGGCCTAATGTGACCTTTTGTCCACTCTTTGGGAAGCCATGCCTGTGAGAGTTCTCCAGAGATTTCATTGAAATGAGCTTCCTCACCATTTAATGTTTGCTGAATGAACTGAAACCCACAGTGCCTCCAACTTCATGCTTGAAAAATGGCTAGATAAATACCATGAAATTTTTGAAATTCCTATGACCAGGTGGCACTGGAGAAACATTGGATGTCCTGTTGCTGATCATGAGTATACCAGACAGTGCCTTGATTTACTGAGCTTCATGAAAATGGTGTAGAACAGAGATGCCAGAAATTTGGAGCCTGCTGAGTAGTGGGTCTAGAGCAGTGGTGGGGAGGTGTTTGATAAAACATCCGTGGTAGGGCCATGTGGATCTACCATTGGATTCCAAATGGCTTGTAACTGACATGGTGCAGCCAACAGACCCTTATATGTAAAGGCATCTTGTTATATGGAGAGTTTTCAGAGGAAAATTAAGAATCAGGTTGATATGGACAAGGGGGCAATGGGGCAAGCTGTGAGAGATAGGAGCCTAGTTGGTGCATTCTCTTGCAGACCCTGACCCACCACACGTGACAGAACTCCCTCCAGCACTGTGTCCCAGTTTAGCTCCTAGTATTTCGTGAAACAAATACCAAACTCACAGTGCAGCAGCAAAAACACCACAAAAAGTGGAAGAGGACCAAATGGCTTCACAGTCCACACGGGGAGACACTTAGTCCCCAGTGGCCTCAGTTTACCTACAAAGAGAGGATTCAGCACTGCTTCATCTTGTTCATTGGAAAATAAGAAACCATGTCCTCCAGGTCACATAGATGCAGACCCAGCTTTGATGTTCTCACTACAGAGGAAGACAAATCTCCTGAAAACAACATATATTTCAAGTGTGGAAGCTCAGAGGCAGTTTCTCAAAAAGTTTTTAGGCCAGCAGAGCTCCATGTTTGTGGAGGGTTTACCCTGTCCCTTAGTTTTGGAAACTCCTCTACCACCTCCAAGGTTGTGAACTCCTGAGCATTTTCCATTCCAGATATGTATTCACTGATTTTGTAACTCTTCTCCTCTAATTGTGTCTTACTTGGGGTGAAGGTAATGTCAAGGCATTGTTCTGGATGAGAGCGGGAGGATATTTGTGCAGCATATATTTACATACACATTGGATTCATTTTCCAATTTTCCATTCGAAATACTGAATCCCTGACACTAACCCATACCTAGTAGACTCAGACTATTCATCCTAATATAATGGAGAAAATTAACCCAACACATTAGAAATACAAGTACTTCAGTGGAGACATGTTGTATAGTTGGACTTGACATTTGCATTATATAAGGTAGGAGTTTTAAATCTAGTCAAATTTATTTGAAATATTCTCGATGTTTTTTAAACTTAACAAATATGTGAATTCTTGTTTCCTTTTTCTGTAGTCTATTCACACATGTATATTTATATGCATATATAGAATCCTACCAGGTATCACACGTACATTTTTGTGAGGTGGCTGTCTTGGCAGATACAAATTGTGAGAAGAGTTCACTCCTCCTAAATGCTGTTGGAAATGAAAATTCAACCTATAGGAGAGCGTCCTAGTAGAACAACATTATTCATTAACTCATGTTCAGTAAAATAAATATTTTTGCATTTGTGGATGATACATATTTACTGATGAATTTCGATTGGCATTTATATTGGTACTTTTTAATGTCTGTGAGTGTTGTGTGTGTGTGTGTGTATATACAGATATAGATATAGATATACTCTGCAAATTTTTCAAAATATGAAATATATGTGTCTAATATACACTCTCTAAATTCATTCATGTTCATGTATGTGGATTTATAATCCACTTTTCACAAGATTATAATCAGAAATATTCATCCACCTGAAATACATATTTGTTTCCTAGTACTGAAAACTAACTTCAGTGAATGGTGCATACAAATCCTAATTATTCTACAGTAACTGACCCAGTCTAACATCAATGCAAGTAGACTCCTATGGGACATGATATGTAATTTGTCATTCATTTGTATTCGACACTGGTACATTATTGTTTCTTCAGTTTTTGCACATCACAGGATATACATTTCATCCACAAGTTCACAAATTAATAAGCATTTGTTTCAACTTTAACCACTTCTTGCTTCAGAACACATGTATTGTCAGGGTATTCTTGACTGGTCTTTTCATGAGACTTCTTTCCAAACACATTATTTTGAATTTCCATAATCATTTTGAAGCAAAACTCACTCACTCTTTATGATAAACCTAAACACAAATATTTCCATTACATATATACCTGGTTGGAATGAATGATTGTATATCAATATACGATTTCCTTTAATTTTTCAGATATCAGTTCAATTAATTATTTAAAGTTTAAAAAAGTTATATTATTTATTCACAGTATGGTCTATTCATGCTTTTTCTCTATGTTCCTAGAAACAGGGTACACCTCTTTGTACCCCCGATTCTCATTTTACATCTTCAATATATTGCTCCCAGAAATGGTGAAAGAAATACTCATGTCACCTCATTATCACAGTAATATTCTGGACAAAAATGGAAAGGTCACACTTATGATTGTACCAAAGCCTAAATGGAAAGTGAACATGGATTTCTAAAAACATCCATGTCCAGGTTGCCTAATGCTGTCAATTGTCAATCCTATTGGTGACTACATATTTGTTTTTTTCCTAATTTATATATTCAAACTCAACCCTGTTGAAAATGTCTAATTCTATCACTCACTTTATACTTTGCCTGATTTCGTAATGTTTCTATTGATATCTGCTTTTCTACATATTTTCCCCAGTTCAACATAGTGTCTGACTCTTCATATGTGCTGACATTTACATTCACTCAACAACCGAAAGTCTATTGCTAAAGAACTTTTGGTCCAAATCCTGTACTCACTCTTCTTCCTAAACCTACCGACTATCTTCCTAATCCTACTGAATATCCCTTTTTGACTGGATGTTCTCTTCTAAATTCAATCATCCAATGTACAAGGTCCTATGCCATTGTATATGGAATTATCTGAGGCATCTTTGCAGAACATCATTCAAAGCTAAGTATCCCAATCAAGGGCAAAACCCTTCTGGGCTTCAAATCATACCTAGATTTCTGTTTTCCTACTTATATTTCACCTCTATATTCTTGTAAATATTGCAGGTTCCCAATACCATTATTCATCACACAGAATCACTCGTAATCCAAATCAAACCTGTTTTTAACCCCAAGTATACACTGTTCCCTCAATCATTTTACAGAAGAGCAGAGACAGAGTGGTTCTTACAATACAGGAAAGTTGGGGACCTTCAACCTGATGAGAACCTCAAATGTCCATGCACAAATGGTACCTGGAGAAGTTGTAGGCAGGTATGAAGCACCTTAGAGAGCAAACGTCATCTTCCATGGCAAACAACCTGGTCAGGATGAAGGGATGTGTCTGAATCTGCCTCTCTCTCTTCTTATTGTACAGAAGATGGACCAAACCAGGGCTGAGTGGAGAGCTGTTCCCGGGTGCCAATGGTGATATACATTCTACCTTATGAAAGTGTCACAGGAAGTTCTGGAAACCTCCATCTTATGTTACCCTTGGAAGCAACTGTTAGGACAAAGTGGTTGCCAAGGCAGTGACCTCATTCAGTTCCAAAGAATGTGAAATACCTCATTTCCTTGGTGATGGAACTCTCTGAACTTGGTATCCAAGAAGCCAGACACCCAGAGGCAGTCCCAGTCCCAGTCCCAGTGGGCTCACTTGTTTGGATTTACCAAGGACAGAGTCAGTTTTCTTGGTAGCTAATGATGTGAGGATGGCCAAATGCCAGGAGAGCTCTGAAGATGGACCTTTCCTGAGAAAACAGGTAGTGGCTAACCACTTTTTCCTGACGTCTTCACAGAGTTGGTCAAGGAATCAAGATCTGAGAGAAGACAGGCCATTTCGGGGGAACATAGTATGGCCCACCAGTCAGAGGACACTCCGGATAGTCACAGACGTACTTGGGGGAAGGAGGTGCCTTTGTGGGAGTGGGTGTGGGTTTGTTGTTTTGTCTCATGTTCTGAGAATAGATAGAAAAGGCGGTTTGTTTGGTTTGGAGTGGACAGTTTCTAGTAAGTCATTTGACATGGCGAGTGTTTCTCTTTCTGTGTATCCCACTGTGTCCGTTGTTGTAGACATTAGAAAAGAGAATGCATTAATGGATGTGTCCTGTCTAGTATAAATCTTCCCATAATTCATCCTGCCCAATATATGAATGGACTGCAGCTTGTCTTATCAATGTGCAACACCTGCTATCTTTCTAAGTTGTTGTTTGCTTCCTGAATTCTGGCCACTCTCCAGAATAGGCTCATGGATTTGTGTACAAAATATGTACCACCTCCAAGCTCTGTGACATGGCCATGTACTGGATAGCTGAAGAGAATGGCGAGCATCTCAAAAAACTCAGATATCAGTGTGACCAGGAAAGTCTCAGTGCAGAAACCCTGCTTTGGGCCTTTTGCTTACTTATTGTTGTGTTGCACTGAATGTCAGGAAGGTCTTTGCCTCAGGCCACCTTTTTGTGAAGCCTGAAGAAAACAGTTTTCAAATGGAAATGAATGGGCCTCACCGGTGGCTCTTTATCAGCCTCTTGGACCTGTGTGTGGCTGTGACTTAGATTCTCAGCACCTGATGGATATTAAGAATGATCCCATGTGAGCTTCCAAAACCAAAATGGCAAAAAATATCATTCATTGTGGATGAAGTCTCTTGCCTTCCTCTGTTAGGTTCCTGCACTCCATCAAATGACAATAGGGATTCTTTGGGTCAAATGAGTTCTTCAAAGCCCTGCAGAGGTGCTTGTGTTTTCGCATGACTCTAAATCACCTAAAGAATCGATACCTAAAATCAGTAGGCCTCAAATTGGAGAAACAAAGAAGTATTAACGGCAGGCTTATTTGTTCGCTCCTGTTTCAGAGAAACGGTGTCCAGGCTACCCTGACTTTAGGCAAATGAGGGGCAAACGAGCTGATTTTGGACACTGTCTTGGGCTGCGCCCCTCATGGAAACATCCAGCCAGAGGTTAAGATGATTGACTATATGGAATAAGATGAAGGCCATGTGGGAGTGTTTTGGTTTTAATTTTGGTCATTTGTGTTGCATTGGAAAAAATGACTGGGTCCACGTGAGCTTGAACTCTGGTGTGATTCCCCTTAGAGACTGGGTTTTGGAACTGAACTCAGAGAAGCATTGCCATGAATTTTGTTGGGATTTTAAGAGGCCACGCATGAAAGTCGCTCTTGGAAACTGAGACCTAGGCCCCGGGTGGATTTCCACAGAGGCCTGGGAATCTCAGCAAGGATATCACATGATTTTATTCTTAAAGAAATGGCAGCCATAGTTGAGAGTCAAAACACACATGGACCTCACATTGTAGACCTCAATGGGCCTGGCCTAATGTGACCTTTTGTCCACTCTTTGGGAAGCCGTGCCTGTGAGAGTTCTCCAGAGATTTCATTGAAATGAGCTTCCTCACCATTTAATGTTTGCTGAATGAACTGAAACCCACAGTGCCTCCAACTTCATGGTTGAAAAATGGCTAGATAAATACCATGAAATTTTTGAAATTCCTATGACCAGGTGGCACAGGAGAAATATTGGATGTCCTGTTGCTGATCATGAGTATACCAGACAGTGCCTTGATTTACTGAGTTTCATGAAAATGGTGTAGAACAGAGATGCCAGAAATTTGGAGCCTGCTGAGTAGTGGGTCTAGAGCAGTGGTGGGGAGGTGTTTGATAAAACATCCGTGGTAGGGCCATGTGGATCTACCATTGGATTCCAAATGGCTTGTAACTGACATGGTGCAGCCAACAGACCCTTATATGTAAAGGCATCTTGTTATATGGAGAGTTTTCAGAGGAAAATTAAGAATCAGGTTGATATGGACAAGGGGGCAATGGGGCAAGCTGTGAGAGATAGGAGCCTAGTTGGTGCATTCTCTTGCAGACCCTGACCCACCACACGTGACAGAACTCCCTCCAGCACTGTGTCCCAGTTTAGCTCCTAGTATTTCGTGAAACAAATACCAAACTCACAGTGCAGCAGCAAAAACACCACAAAAAGTGGAAGAGGACCAAATGGCTTCACAGTCCACACGGGGAGACACTTAGTCCCCAGTGGCCTCAGTTTACCTACAAAGAGAGGATTCAGCACTGCTTCATCTTGTTCATTGGAAAATAAGAAACCATGTCCTCCAGGTCACATAGATGCAGACCCAGCTTTGATGGTCTCACTACAGAGGAATCCAAATCTCCTGAAAACAACATATATTTCAAGTGTGGAAGCTCAGAGGCAGTTTCTCAAAAAGTTTTTAGGCCATCAGAGCTCCATGTTTGTGGAGTGTTTACCCTGTCCCTTAGTTTTGGAAACTCCTCTACCACCTCCAATGTTGTGAACTCCTGAGAATTTTCCATTCCCGATATGTATTCACTGATTTTGTAACTCTTCTCCTCTAATTGTATCTTACTTGGGGTAAAGGTAATGTCAAGGCATTGTTCTGGATGAGAGCGGGAGGATATTTGTTCAGCATATATTTACATACACATTGGATTCATTTTCCAATTTTCCATTCGAAATACTGAATCCCTGACACTAACCCATACCTAGTAGTCTCAGACTATTCATCTTAATATAATGGAGAAAATTAACCCAACACAATGGAAATACAAGCACTTCAGAGGAGACATGTTGTATAGTTGGACTTGACATTTGCATTATATAAGGTAGGAGTTATAAATCTAGTCAAATTTTAATTGAAATATTCTCCATGTGTTTTTAAACTTAACAAATATGTGAATTCTTGTTTCCCTTTTCTGTAGCCTATTCACACATGTATATTTATATGCATATATAGAATCCTACCAGGTATCACACGTACATTTTTGTGAGGTGGCTGTCTTGGCAGATACAAATTGTGAGAAGAGTTCACTCCTCCTAAATGCTGTTGGAAATGAAAATTCAACCTATAGGAGAGCGTCCTAGTAGAACAACATTATACATTAACTCATGTTCAGTTAAATAAATATTTTTGCATTTGTGGATGATACATATTTACTGATGAATTTCGATTGGCATTTATATTGGTACTTTTTAATGTCTGTGAGTGTTGTGTGTGTGTGTGTGTGTATATACAGATATAGATATAGATATACTCTCCAAATTTTTCAAAATATGAAATATATGTGTCTAATATACACTCTCTAAATTCATTCATGTTCATGTATGTGGATTTATAATCCACTTTTCACAAGATTATAATCAGAAATATTTATCGACCTGAAATACATATTTGTTTCCTAGTACTGAAAACTAACTTCAGTGAATGGTGCATACAAATCCTAATTATTCTACAGTAACTGACCCAGTCTAACATCAATGCAAGTAGACTCCTATGGGACATGATATGTAATTTGTCATTCATTTGTATTCGACACTGGTACATTATTGTTTCTTCAGTTTTTGCACATCACAGGATATACATTTCATCCACAAGTTCACAAATTAATAAGCATTTGTTTCAACTTTCACCACTTCTTGCTTCCGAACACATGTATTGTCAGGGTTTCTTGACTGGTCCTTTCATGAGACTTCTTTCCAAACACATTATTTTGAATTTCCATAATCATTTTGAAGCAAAACTCACACACTCTTCATGATAAACCAAAACACTAATATTTCCATTACATATATACCTGGTTGGAATGAATGATTGTATATCAATATACGATTTCCTTTAATTTTTCAGATATCAGTTCAATTCATTATTTAACGTTCAAAAAAGTTATATTATTTATTCACAGTATGGTCTATTCATGCTTTTTCTCTATGTTCCTAGAAACAGGGTACACCTCTTTGTACCCCCGATTCTCATTTTACATCTTCAATATATTGCTCCCAGAAATGGTGAAAGAAATACTCATGTCACCTCATTATCACAGTAATATTCTGGACAAAAAATGGAAAGGTCACACTTATGATTGTACCAAAGCCTAAATGGAAAGTGAACATGGATTTCTAAAAACATTCATGTCCAGGTTGCCTAATGCTGTCAATTGTCAATCCTATTGGTGACTACATATTTGTTTTTTTCCTAATTTATATATTCAAACTCAACCCTGTTGAAAATGTCTAATTCTATCACTCACTTTATACTTTGCCTGATTTCGTAATGTTTCAATTGATATCTGCTTTTCTACATATTTTCCCCAGTTCAACATAGTGACTGACTCTTCATATGTGCTGACATTTTCATTCACTCAACAACCGAAAGTCTATTGCTAAAGAACTTTTGGTCCAAATTCTATACTCACTCTTCTTCCTAAACCTACCGACTATCTTCCTAATCCTACTGAATATCCCTTTCTGACTGGATGTTCTCTCTAAATTCAATCATCCAATGTACAAGGTCCTATGCCATTGTATATCGAATTATCTGAGGCATCTTTGCAGAACATCATTCAAAGCTAAGTATCCCAATCAAGGGCAAAACCCTTCTGGGCTTCAAATCATACCTAGATTTCCGTTTTCCTACTTATATTTCACCTCTATATTCTTGTAAATATTGCAGGTTCCCAATACCATTATTCATCACACAGAATCACTCGTAATCCAAATCAAACCTGTTTTTAACCCCAAGTATACACTGTTCCCTCAATCATTTTACAGAAGAGCAGAGACAGAGTGGTTCTTATAATACAGGAAAGTTGGGGACCTTCCACCTGATGAGAACCTCAAATGTCCATGCACAAATGGTACCTGGAGAAGTTGTAGGCAGGTATGAAGCACCTGAGAGAGCAAAAGTCATCTTCCATGGCAAACAACCTGGTCAGGATGAAGGGATGTGTCTGAATCTGCCTCTCTCTCTTCTTATTGTACAGAAGATGGACCAAACCAGGGCTGAGTGGAGAGCTGTTCCCAGGTGCCAATGGTGATATACATTCTACCTTATGAAAGTGTCACAGGATGTAGGGGCAACCTCCATCTTATGTTACCCTTGGAAGCAACTGTTAGGACACAGTGGTTGCCAAGGCAGTGACCTCATTCAGTTCCAAAGAATGTGACATACCTCATTTCCTTGGTGATGGAACTCTCTGAACTTGGTATCCAAGAAGCCAGGCACCCAGAGGCAGTCCCAGTCCCAGTCCCAGTGGGCTCACTTGTTTGGATTTACCAAGGACAGAGTCAGTTTTCTTGGTACCTAATGATGTGAGGATGGCCAAATGCCAGGAGAGCTCTGAAGAAGGACGTTTCCTGAGAAAACTGGTAGTGGCTAACCACTTTTTCCTGACATTTTCACAGAGTTGGTCAAGGAAACAAGATCTGAGAGAAGACAGGCCATTTCGGGGGAACATAGTATGGCCCACCAGTCAGAGGACACTCCGGATAGTCACAGACCTACTTGGGGGAAGGAGGTGCCTTTGTGGGAGTGGGTGTGGGTTTGTTGTTTTGTCTCATGTTCTGAGAATAGATTGGAAAGGCGGTTTGTTTGGTTTGGAGTGGACAGTTTCTAGTAAGTCATTTGACATGTCGAGTGTTTCTCTTTCTGTGTATCCCACTGTGTCCGTTGTTGTAGACATTAGAAAAGAGAATGCATTAATGGATGTGTCCTGTCTAGTACAAATCTTCCCATAATTCATCCTGCCCAATATATGAATGGACTGCAGCTTGTCTTATCAATGTGCAACACCTGCTATCTTTCTAAGTTGTTGTTTTCTTCCTGAATTCTGGCCACTCTCCAGAATAGGCTCATGGATTTGTGTCCAAAATATTTAACACCTCCAAGCTCTGTGACATGGCCATGTACTGGATAGCTGAAGAGAATGGCGAGCATCTCAGAAAACTCAGATATCAGTGTGACCAGGAAAGTCTCAGTGCAGAAACCCTGCTTTGGGCCTTTTGCTTACTTATTGTTGTGTTGCACTGAATGTCAGGAAGGTCTTTGCCTCAGGCCACATTTTGTGAAGCCTGAAGAAAACAGTTTACAAATGGAAATGAATGCACCTCACCTGTGGCTGTTTATCAGCCTCTTGGACCTGTGTGTGGCTGTGACTTAGATTCTCAGCACCTGATAGATCTTAAGAATGATCCCATGTGAGCTTCCAAAACCAAAATGGCAAAAAATATCATTCATTGTGCATGAAGTCTCTTGCCTTCCTCTGTTAGGTTCCTGCACTCCCTCAAATGACAATAGGGATTCTTTGGGTCAAATGAGTTCTTCAAAGCCCTGCAGAGGTGCTTGTGTTTTGCATGACTCTAAATCACCTAAAGAATCGATACCTAAAATCAGTAGGCCTCAAATTGGAGAAACAAAGAAGTATTAACGGCAGGCTTATTTGTTCACTCCTGGTTCACAGAAACGGTGTCCAGGCTACCCTGACTTTAGGCAAATGAGGGGCAAAGGAGCTGATTTTGGACAGTGTCTTGGGCTGCGCCCCTCATGGAAACCTCAGCCAGAGGTTAAGATGATTGACTATATGGAATAAGATGAAGGCCATGTGGGAGTGTTTTGGTTTTAATTTTGGTCATTTGTGTTGCATTGGAAAAAATGACTGGGTCCACGTGGGCTTGAACTCTGGTGTGATTCCCCTTAGAGACTGGGTTTTGGAACTGAACTCAGAGAAGCATTGCCATGAATTTTGTTGGGATTTTAAGAGGCCACGCATGAAAGTCACTCTTCGAAACTGAGACCTAGGCCCCGGGTGGATTTCCACAGAGGCCTGGGAATCTCAGCAAGGATATCACATGATTTTATTCTTAAAGAAATGGCAGCCATAGTTGAGAGTCAAAACACACATGGACCTCACATTGTAGACCTCAATGGGCCTGGCCTAATGTGACCTTTTGTCCACTCTTTGGGAAGCCGTGCCTGTGAGAGTGCTCCACAGATTTCATTGAAATGAGCTTCCTCACCATTTAATGTTTGCTGAATGAACTGAAACCCACAGTGCCTCCAACTTCATGCTTGAAAAATGGCTAGATAAATACCATGAAATTTTTGAAATTCCTATGACCAGGTGGCACTGGAGAAATATTGGATGTCCTGTTGCTCATCATGAGTATACCAGACAGTGCCTTGATTTACTGAGTTTAATGAAAATGGTGTAGAACAGAGATGCCAGTAAGTTGGAGCCTGCTGAGTAGTGGGTCTAGAGCAGTGGTGGGGAGGTGTTTGATAAAACATCTGTGGTAGGGCCATGTGGATCTACCATTGAATTCCAAATGGCTTGTAACTTACAAGGTGCAGCTAGCAGACCCTTATATGTAAAGGCATCTTTTTATATGGAGAGTTTTCAGAGGAAAATTAAGAATCACGTTGATATGGACATGGGGGCAATGGGGCAAGCTGTGAGAGATAGGAGCCTAGTTGGTACATTCTCTTGCAGACCCTGACCCTCCACACGTGACAGAACCTCCTCCAGCACTGTGTCCCAGTTTAGCTCCTAGTATTTCATGAAACAAATACCAAACTCACAGTGCAGCAGCAAAAACACCACAAATTGGAGGAGGACCAAATGGCATCACAGTCCACACGGGGAGACACTTAGTCCCCAGTGGCCTCAGTTTACCTACAAAGAGAGGATTCAGCACTGCTTCATCTTGTTCATTGGAAAATAAGAAACCATGTCCTCCAGGTCACATAGATGCAGACCCAGCTTTGATGGTCTCACTACAGAGGAATCCAAATCTCCTGAAAACAACATATATTTCAAGTGTGGAAGCTCAGAGGCAGTTTCTCAAAAAGTTTTTAGGCCAGCAGAGCTCCATGTTTGTGGAGTGTTTACCCTGTCCCTTAGTTTTGGAAACTCCTCTACCACCTCCAAGGTTGTGAACTCCTGAGCATTTTCCATTCCAGATATGTATTCACTGATTTTGTAACTCTTCTCCTCTAATTGTGTCTTACTTGGGGTGAAGGTAATGTCAAGGCATTGTTCTGGATGAGAGCGGGAGGATATTTGTGCAGCATATATTTACATACACATTGGATTCATTTTCCAATTTTTCATTCGAAATACTGTATTCCTGACACTAACCCATACCTAGTAGTCTCAGACTATTCATCCTAATATAATGGAGAAAATTAACCCAACACAATGGAAATACAAGCACTTCAGAGGAGACATGTTGTATAGTTGGACTTGACATATGCATTATATAAGGTAGGAGTTATAAATCTAGTCAAATTTTAATTGAAATATTCTCCATGTGTTTTTAAACTTAACAAATATGTGAATTCTTGTTTCCCTTTTCTGTAGCCTATTCACACATGTATATTTATATGCATATATAGAATCCTACCAGGTATCACACGTACATTTTTGTGAGGTGGCTGTCTTGGCAGATACAAATTGTGAGAAGTGTTCACTCCTCCTTAATGCTGTTGGAAATGAAAATTCAACCTATAGGAGAGCGTCCTAGTAGAACAACATTATACATTAACTCATGTTCAGTAAAATAAATATTTTTGCATTTGTGGATGATATATATTTACTGATGAATTTCGATTGGCATTTATATTGGTACTTTTTAATGTCTGTGAGTGTTGTGTGTGTGTGTGTGTGTGTGTGTGTGTGTGGGTATAGATGTAGATATAGATATAGATATACTCTCCAAATTTTTCAAAATATGAAATATATGTGTCTAATATACACTCTCTAAATTCATTCATGTTCATGTATGTGGATTTATAATCCACTTTTCACAAGATTATAATCAGAAATATTCATCCACCTGAAATACATATTTGTTTCCTAGTACTGAAAACTAACTTCAGTGAATGGTGCATACAAATCCTATTTATTCTACAGTAACTGACGCAGTCTAACATCAATGCAAGTAGAATCCTATGGGACATGATATGTAATTTGTCATTCATTTGTATTCGACACTGGTACATTATTATTTCTTCAGTTTTTGCACATCATAAGATATACCTTTGCCAAGGCAGTGACCTCATTCAGTTCCAAAGAATGTGACATACCTCATTTCCTTGGTGATGGAACTCTCTGAACTTTGTATCCAAGGAGCCAGGCACCCAGAGGCAGTCCCAGGCCCAGTCCCAGTGGGCTCACTTGTTTGGGTTTAGCAAGGATAAAGTCAGTCATTCTTGGTTCCTACTGAAGTGAGGATTACCAAATGCCTGGAGAGCTCTGAAGAGGGAACTTTCCTGAGAAAGCAGGTAGTAGCTCTCCATTTTTTCCTTACAACTTTACAGAGTTCGCCAAGGAAAACAGATCTGAGAGAGGACAGGCCATTTCAGAAGAACAGAGTATGGCCACCAGTCAGAGGACACTCTGGTTAGTCACACAGCTACTTGGGGAAGGAGGTGCCTTTTTGGGAGTGGGTGTGGGTTTGTGGTTTGTCTCATGTTCTGAAAATAGGTAGGAATGGCGGTTTGTTTGTTTTGGAGTGAACTGTTTCTGGTAAGTCGTTTGACTAGGTGAGTGTTTCCATGTCTGTGTATCCCACTGTGCCTGTGGTAGTAGACATGAGAAAAGAGAATGCAGCAATGGATGTGTCATGTCTAGTATAAAGCTTCCCAGCATTCATCCTGCCCAATTTATGAATGGAGTGTGGCTTGCCTTATGCACGGGCAACACCTAATACCTTCCTAAGTCCCTGTTTTCTTCCTGAATTCTGGCCACTCTCTAGAATAGGCTCATGGTTATGTGTCCAAGATACGTACCAAATCCAAGGTCTTTGACATGGCCATGTACTGGATACCTGAATGGAATGGCTCGCATCTCAGAAAACTCAGATATCAGTGTGACCAGGAAAGTCTCAGTGGAGATACCCTGCTTTGGGCCTTTTGCTTACCTATTGTTCTGTTGCCCTGAATATCAGAAAGGTCTATGTCTCATGCAACCCCTTTGTTAAGCCTGAAGAAAACAGTTTTCAAATGGAAATGAATGTGCATCACCTCTGGCTCTTTGCTTAATTTCATTGGAATACGATGTGTCTGATTCAGGCCCTTTGCCCTGTTTTAGGCTGTGACTTAGATTCTCAGCAACTGATGGATGTAAAGAAAGATCCCATATGTGCATCTAAACCAAAATGGAAAAACGTTCAATCAATGTGCATGAAGTATATTGCCTTCCTTTGTTAGGTTTCTGAAATCCATCATGTCAGAATAGGGATCCTTTGGGTGAAATGAGTTCTTCAAATCTTTGCAGAGGTGCTTGGCTTTTCTCATGACTCCAATTCACAAAAAGAATCTAGACCCCACAGTCAGAGAGGCTCAAATTGGAGAAGCGAAGCAGTATTAAGGGCAGGCCTATTTGATCACTCCTGGTTCACAGGAAGGGTGTCCAAGCCACCCTGTCATTCGGCAAATGAGGGTCAAGGGAGCTTATTTTGGACACTGTCTTGGGATGTGCCTCTCATGAAAACCTCCATCCAGATGTTATGATGAGTATCTTTATGGTAGAAGATGAGGGCCATGTAGGAGTGTTTTGGTTATAATTGTGGTCATTTGTGTGGCAGTTGGAAGAGATGACTGGGTCCACCTGGGCATGAATTCTGCTGTGATTCCCCTTAGAGACTGAGTTCTGGAACTGACCTCAGAGAAGTATTGACATGAATTGTGTTGGGATTTTAGGAGGCCAGGAATGAGAGTTGCCATTGGGAACCTGGGATCAAGGCCCAGAGTGGCTTTCCACAGAACACTGGGAATCACAGCCAGGATATTACATGATTTTATTCTGAAAGACTTGGCAGGCATAATTGAGATTCAAAACACACTTGGACCTCGCTTTGTAGACCTCAATGGGCCTGGCTTCATGTGACTTTTTGGCCACTCTTTGGGTAGACTTGCCTGTGAGAGTGCTCCAGAGATTTCCCTGAAATTAGCTTCCTCACCATTTAATGGTTCCTGAATGAATTGAAACCAACATTGCCTCCAAATGCATCTGTGAAAAAATGCTAGATAATTACCATGAAATTTTAGAAATTCCGATGACCAGCTGGCACTGGAGGACCTTTGATGTCCTGTTGATGATCATGAGTATAACAGACAGGGCCTTGATTGACTGGGTTTCATGAAAATGGTGTAGAACAGAGATGCCAGTAAGTTGGGGCCTGGTAAGTAGTGGGCCTAGAGCTGTGTTATGCAAATGTGTGATAAAACATCTGTGGTGGGGCCATGTGGATCTTCCATTGGCTTCCAAATGGCTGTGACTGACATGGTGCAACCATCACACCCATATATGTAAAGGCATATTTTTATATGGAGAGGTTTCAGAGCAATGTTCAGTATCATGTTGTAATTGTCAAGGGGGCAAGCTACTTGAGATAGAACCCTGGTTGGTGCATTCTCCTGGAGACCCTGCCAACCACACCTGACAGAACTCCCTTCAGCACTGTGTCCCATTTGAACTCGTTGTATTTCATGAAGCAAATACCAAACTCCCAGTGCAGCAGCAAGAAACACCACGAAAATTTGAGGATGACCATTGGTTTCACAGTCCACACGGGAAGACCCTTAGCCCTCAGTGGCCAAAGTTTACCTACAAAAAGAGAATTCATCACTGCTGCCTCATTTTTATTTTAAAATAAGTAACCATTTCCTCCAGGTCACATAGATGCAGATCCAGCT
Source organism: Callospermophilus lateralis (assembly GCF_048772815.1). Lineage (NCBI taxonomy): Eukaryota > Metazoa > Chordata > Mammalia > Rodentia > Sciuridae > Callospermophilus > Callospermophilus lateralis. The sequence goes on along the minus strand of NW_027511797.1, from coordinate 491,353 downwards.
TTGATGGTTTCACTACAAATAAAGCTAAAGCTCCTGACAACAACATATATTTCAAGTGCCCAACCTCAGAGGCAGATTCTCAAAAAGTCTTTTGGCCAGCAGAGCTCCATGTTTGTGGAGTGTTTACCCTGTCTCTTACTTTTGGAAACTCCTCTACCACCTCCAAAGATGTGAAATCTGGAGCATTTTCCATTCTAGATATGTATTCACAGATTTTCTAACTCTTCTCCTCTAATTGTGTCTTACTTGGGGCGAAGGTAATGTCAAGGCATTGTTCTGGAGGAGAGTGGGAAGATTTTTCCGTAGCATATATTTGCATACACATTGGATTCAGTGTCCTATTTTCAATTCAAAAGACTGAATACCTGACTGTAACCCATACCCTACCAGACTCTGACTACTAATCCTAATATGATGGAGAAAAATAACCCATAAAGAATAGAAATACAAGCAGTTCAGAGTAGGCATGGTGTATAGATGGACTTGCCTTTTGCATGATACAGAGCTGGAGTTATAAATCTAGTCAATTGTTTGTTGAAATAGTTGTCCTAGTATTTTTAAGGTTAACAAATATGTGAATTCCTGTCTCCCTTTCTCTGTATTCTTATATGCACATATAGATTCCTATCTGGTACCACACGTACATTCTTGTGAGGTGGCTGACTTGGCAGATACAAATTGTTAGAAGAGATCACTCCTACTAAACCCTGTTGGAACTGAATATTCAACCTATGGGTGAGCTTGCTAGTTGAACAGCATTATACATAAATCCATGTTCAGTTAAATGAATATTTTTAGATCTGTGGATGGTATATATTTTATAATGAATTTTGATTGACATATATATTGCTACTTTTTTGTCTGTGTGAGTGTTTTATGTATATATATATATATGTATATATATATATATATATATATATATATATATATATATATATATATATATATATACACTCTCCAGATTTTTCAAAATATGAAATATATGTGTCTTATATTCACTCCCTAAATTCATTCATGTTCATGTATGTGGATTTATAATCAACTATTCACAAGATTATTCTCAGAAATATTCATCCACCTGAAATTTGCCCAGTGCTCTCAAATGTCAATCCTATTTGTGACTACATATTTGTTTCTTCCTAAGATTATATATTTAAACTCAACCCTGTTCAAAATGTCTAATCCTATCACTCACTTTATACTCTGCCTGATTTTGTAATGTCTATATTGATATATGCTTTCCTACATATTTTCCCCAGTTCATCATTGTGACTGACTCTTCACCTGTGCTGACATTTACATTCACTCTCTAATCGAAATCCTATTGCTAAGAAACTTTTGTTCCAAATCTTATACTCACCCTTCTTCCTAAACTTATTGACTATCTTCGTAATGCTACAGACTATCCCTTTTTGACTGGATGTTCTCTTCTACATTTAATCATCCAAGTAAATGTGGTGCGAGCTTCAGAGGAGGAGACTACCAACAGACTATCTCATGCAACATCAAACGGTTTATTGGGTGTCCAGCAGGCTGGGGTTCAGAGCTCACCTGAATAGAGCAGATAGCCCTGAGAATAGCTGAAGTAGAGCTTATATACTTTCCCTGGAGAGGGAAGGGAGGGAATTGTATTGATGGGTCAGGGCGAGTGGGCGGTTTGCATGCAACTGGGAGAGGGAGTACATTCTGCAATTTGGCAGCTGGGGATAGAACATTCTGGGAACAAGATTTGCAAACATTTCTCAAGATTTCAACAGTGTTCTGTTAAGCATACAGAAAAACAAGATGTGACAAGTACCTATTTTATTAATATTTCATTCCCCACTTCGTCTTCTGGCTAATTTTAATCATAAAAATGATCATTGGAGGGTGTCACATTCAATGTCAGCTAGTGGGGTATTACCATAAGTTTAACTCGTCCAATTTGAGCCTGGAGAAAAGACATTACACGGTTGAGCAAACAGGGTTTTATAGTTAGCAATAATATGAGGATTATTATTGGACCGGCCAGGGTTGATAAAAACGTAGTTAACCAGGGGGACTGTGTGAACCAAGACTCAAGCCACCCTTTTTGGGCCTCTCTCACTTGTTGATGCTCTTCAAGGTGTCTTTTAAATTTACTCATAGATTTTATTACAACTCCAGTATAGTCAGCATAAAAACAACATTCTTCCCTCAATGCAGCACAAAGGGCCCCTTCTCTAATGAAGAGGAGGTCCAACCCTCAACTCTTCTGTAAAACAACTTCAGAGAGAGAGGTTAAAGTTTCATGCAAAGCCCTGAAGGAGGTTTCTAATATCTTACTTTTGCTCTATTGCTGCTTCTAATTGGGTCATCTTTTGTGTCCCATGGACAATGCCACTGGTTCCTCTGCCCACCCGTGCAGCAACTCCTATTCCTAATAGGATGGCTAAAGTGAGGGATATATGTTCCCAGTGGAACCGGTTGTATGCCCCCCCTATTTGATCCTCAAATGAACCTGCGTCATGATAGAGCACTCTGGGAAACATCTGCACCATTACACAAATTATCACATATCTTGATCATTTCATGAAAACATAAACGATGTTTAAGTATATAGAATTATGCTGTTGTAGGCACTGACAAAGCAAGGCACCTAAGATAGCACTCAAGAGAGGGAAACAGTCCTATTTGGTTGCAACTGGATTCAGAGGGCATTGCTTCTATTGTAATCAATTAATCCCCTGAAACTCAAGTTTAGGTAGTTTCAGAAATTTGTACCCAACATATAAGGCATGGGGCTCAGAAGTTCACAGTCTTCAGAAGTTTAAAAAAGCAGTATTTGTTTCTGTTTTTCCATCTGTTCTGGGCAAGTTAACTTTTCAAGGACACCTGGGAGGAGGAGAGCTTTTTCTTCCCTTTCTTATTTTCCCCCTGCCAGCTGTTACCATGGAGCCCGGTTGGTAATTTCTTTATCTTAGAAATGTAGCCATCTCTGTGAAGCCCCAGCTGAAGGCCAGAGGACTTGTTCACATATTTTGTGAAAAACTAGTTAGAGGTTGTCTAGCTTAGAAGTACTGAGATTTTTAGCCAGTGGCCAAGTAGAACAGGGCAATACAAAAGAGAATGTTTATCTACATTAAAGTCTTTATTGGGACTCTTTGGCTGAAAGTTCAAAACTCAGCCATGGTGAAGACTTCTGAAGAAGGTCATTTAAGACTTTTCTGTGGACCTGGTACAGAGGGGGAAAGACGGGGAAGTTGGGGCTGAGAGCACCTCCGAGGATCTGAGAATGAGGGAAAAGAGAGATGTAAAAGAATAATGCGAAAGGGTATTTGGAATTTCCTAGCAGCAAACTTGAGCAGTAGATCAGGTAGAGCAGAGTGAAAGACAGGAGTGAGGATCCCAAAATCCTGTGAGGGACTTTAAATTTTAGTAACCTGTTTTCAGTGATGACAAAGCAACTTTAAAGGCCAATTATATTACATCTTGGATAAGGGTCTCAGGGCTCTCCTCAGCTCGTTTGAGCATTGGGTTAGCTGGTAAGAGGACCTGGTGGGACCCGGTGAGGTCACTGACAGGAGATGAGAGGAAAGAGTCGGTGGAGCGGTACCTATGTACCTGTTACCTCAGCAAGGGGGCTATGGTCAGAGAACTGGTGGAGCTTTGGGTTTCTGATCTAGTTATTGGAGGGGAGAAATCAAGTTGCTGAGATGGGAGTGACAGCAGAGGGTCTGGAGCAGAAGGCTGAGGATAATGATCTATTGGAGAAGCATAGTTCAGGATGTGAGTGAAGGAGGGAATAGGCTTCCACATAGGGGAATTTCCTTTCACTCTTTTGAGCACTTGCAGAAGTCAAAAAGGTCATGCAAAATTTGAGGATCTAGAGACCCCTCTGGGTGCCATAGTTTTTGGTTGTCTAATTGGTAATGTGGCCAATGCTGTGTACTGAATTTGATGAAGAATTGGGGTTCCATCAGGCAGCCCCTGTATGCACACATTCCCATGACATACAGAAAAAGTCGGCTTTTCCCCCACACAGCCATTACTCTTTGTGGCTTTGATAGTCTGCCAGGCAAACTTAGTAATCTAGACTAGCCAACCTGCATCTGGCTTGCGTGTCCCTACATCCATAATGTTTGTTTCCATTATCTATGGTACAGAAGGGATTTAATGGTATTTTAGTGGGATCCTCTTCATCAGTGATATCACAATAGGAAATACCTATAGCCAGCTAACAAATGTCTGGGTGGAGAGATGGCCACCAGGTCCCTAAGGGGGCTGTATGCGAGATAGACCATACTTCTTTTCCAGTAGGATTTGTGATCAGCCATCACTGCTTAATGGGCTGATGAGGGTTAGGACTACTTGTAGCCAAGGGGAGAGTATATAACCTTATTCACATTGCGAATACACAATTTGAAACTGTTACCAGTCTTTTTCAGTTTCCAGAAAGATTCTGTACAGGGAGCAGGCTTGAGATGAGAGGCATGGATCCTGGAAGTGATTCTGTTTACGTTTACCACTGTAGGTGTTATAATAGCACCTGGTATGGTCCTTTTCAGCGGGGTACCAGGGATGACACCTGATATCATCTTACATAGATGAAATCTCTTACTTGATATGGATGTGGAATCCCCTGGTTCCCAGTTGGGTAGGCAGTGGCCAGCTGTTTTCACAGGTATTACTGAGTTCTTTCAAGATATTTAAGTCTGTCAAGCAAGGGGGTGTGGAAAGGATATTTAGGTCTTACAGTTGGGCTTAGGTCCCCTACTGGAGGAGGGCCACCATAAAGAATTTCACACGTGGTAAGGTTACTCAAAGAAACAAAGGGATTTTTTCTTGCATGAAACATTGCATAAGGCAGGAGCATAGTCCAATCCTATGCTGGTCTCTAAGCTTAATTTCGTTAAGGTCTCTTTAATGGTTCTATTCATTCTTTCTACTTGTCTTGAACTCTGTGGTCTATAAGCACAATTTAACTTCCAATTAATCCCCAGGTTCCTGGCTAACCCCTGACTTACCTGGGCCATGAACATCAGTCCATTGTCAGATCCTATTACCGGCTTAGCTTCCTCCAATGGTAGAGAGGCTTAGTCAGCAGCAGCGGAATCACTTAGAGTGTGTTGTGTGTTAGGGGACGAGGGCAGGGGATAAGGAGGGGGAGAAGAGTCCAGTAGAGTCAAATCTGTGACTCAGGGAGAACAGAGGGTGGAGGAGGAGGAGGTTGAGAGGGTTTGAGAGATCATGGGGGAAGGAGTAGGAGCAGAGGTAGGGGCAAGGAAAGGCTTCACCCATGGAGGAGGAGATTTGCAGAGGTCCTGCCAAGTTAAGATATATGGCTGTTGATCTGGATGGCTATGTGGCGCTGGCTGAAAGACAATACCTCTGACTTTTTAAATTAGTGGGAAGTAGAAAGATCCTTCTAGGGGCCATACGACTCCAAAGATGGGCCATTCTGAGGCACAGAGATTCTGCCAGGTCCAGCGTTTTACTAAAAAAAGAAAGATTCTGAGCCCTTAAGCGGACTTTGGTCCAGTGATCAAGGGTCAGGGACAGAGGCATTGACGTGCTCTGTTCCATAATGAAAGTTCCACAAACAGTAAAAGCAAGGACACACGACACAGATAAGACAAGACCATAAAGACAGGCAATGAACGTCCAACACTGAGACCAGGAATGAGTAGCCGGCAAAACCCAATGGTATGGCAACAACGAATCTAAAAGAAAATATCACTGAGTCGAGAAGACTATTGTTCCTTGATTTCCCGAGTTCTCTGCGGGGTCCTCCAGAGAGGTGCCCTTTGTCTCTGTGACACGTCTCTCAGCCACCGTCGGAGAGAGCCCAGGCTCTTCATCGCCAGCAATTTTGCCAAGCCCTAACGAGAAACCTGAAACCGGAAAGAGGCGCCTTACTTGCTCCAAGAGGAGCCCGTTGGGGTTTCTCCTCCGCCACTGCTGGAACTCGGTGGAACCTCAATATGTAAAGGTCAGGCGAGTGTCAGAGGAAGATACTATCAAGAGACTGTCTCATGCAACAGCAAAGGGTTTATTTGTGGTCCAGCATGCTGGAGCTCAGAGCTAAATTAAATAGAGCAGAGACCTCTGAGAACAGCTTAAGCAGAGCTTATATACTTTCCTTGGAGAGGGAAGAGAGGGAAGTTTAGTGATGGGTAAGGGCGAGTGGGCGGTTTGCATGACACCGAGTGAGGGAGTACATTCTGCAGTTCGGCTGTTGGGAACAGTACATTCTAGAACAAGATTAGCAAACATTTCTCAAGATTTCAAAAGTGTTTTGTTAAGCATACAGAAAAACAGGAAGTGACAAGTACCTATTTTATTAATTTTATTAACCTTTCACTACCGACTATGCCTTTTTGACTTGATGTTCCTTCTACATTAATTCATGCAACGTACAAGGTGCTATGCCATTGTATATCGATTTATCTGAGACAACTCTGCAGAACGTAATTCAACACCACGTATCACTATCAAGGGCCCAATGCCCTTCTGGGCTTCAAATCAGACTTAGATTTCTTTTTTCATACATATATTTCACCTATATATTCTTCTACACATAGCAAGTTCTCAATACGATCATTCATCCAGCAAAATGATTTCTAACCCAAATCGATCATGTTTTTAACCATAACCGGACACTGTTCCCTCAATCTAACTTTACAGAAGAGCAGGGAAGGAGTTGATATTACAATACAGAAATGTAGAAAAACTTCCACCTGCTGAGAACCTCAAAGGTCCATGCAGAAATGATCCCTGGAGAAGATGTAGGAAGCAATAAAGGACCTGAGAGACCAAAAGTCATCTTCCATGGCAAACAACCCGGTCAGGATAAAAGGTTGTGTCTGAATCAGATTTTTTTTAATGTAGAGATCATGGACCAAACCAGGCCTGTGTGGAGATCTATTCCTGGGTGCCTTTGGTTGATATACCATTCTAACTTGTGAAAATGTCACAGGAAGTAGGGGCAGCCTCAATCTCTTGGGACCCTTGGAAGCAACAGTTAGGACAAAGTGGCTGCCAAGACAGTGCCCTCATTCAGTTCAGGAAGGAAGTGACCTCACCTCACTTTCATGGTGATGGAACTCTCTGAACGTGGGATCCAGGAAGCCAGGCACACAGAGCCAATCCAAGTCCCAGTCCCAGTGGTCTCACTTGTTTGGATTTACCAAGGACAGGGTCAGTATTTTTTGGTACCTACAGATGTGAGGAAGGCCAAATGCCAGGAAAGCTCGGATGCAGGGTTTTTCATGAGAAAGCAGGTAGTTGCTCACCGTTGGCTCCTAAGAAGTTCACAGAGTTGGCCAAGGAGACAAGATCTGAGACAGGAAAGGCCATTTTGGGGGAACATATTATGGCCCACAAGTCAGAGGACACTCTGGATATTCACAGACCTACTTAGGGGAAGGAGGTGCCTTTGTGGGTGTGGTTGTGGGTTTGTGGTTTTGTCTCATTTTCTGAGAATAGGTAGGACAGTCGGTTTGTTTCATTTGAAGTGGACTGTTTCTAGTAAGTCTTTTCACAGGGCGAGTGTTTCTATGTCTGTGTATTCCACTGTTTCCGTGGTTGTAGACATTAGAAAAGAGAATTCATCAATGGATATGTCGTGTCTAGTGGAAAGCTTCTCAGCATTCATATTGCCCCGTTTTTGAATGGACTGTAGCTTGCCTTATCGATGAGCAACACCTGCTACCTTCCTAAGTTTCTATTTTCGTCCTGAATTCCGGCCAATCTCAAGAATAGGCCCATGGTTTTGTGTCCAAGATATGTACCACCTCCAAGCTCTGTGACATGGCCATGTACTGGATAGCTGTAGGTGATGGCGAGCATCTCAGAAAACTCAGATATCAGTGTGACCAGGAAAGTCTCAGAGGAGAAATCCTGCTTTGGGCCTTTTGCTTACCTATTGTTCTGTTGCCCTGAATGTCAGGAAGGTCTTTGCCTCAGGCCACCCCTTTGTGAAGCCTGAAGAAAACAGTTTTCAAATGGAAATGAATGGGCATACCTGTGGCACTTTCCTTAATTGCTTTGGAAAGGGATGTGTCTGAATCAGGCCCTTGGCCCTGTGTGTGGCTGTGGCTTAGAGTCTCAGCACCTGATGGATCTAAAGAAAGTTACCATGTGTGCATCCAAAAGAAAATTCGCCAAAAGAACAATTATTGGGATGAAGTCTCTCGACTTCCTCTGTAAGGTTCCTGACCTCCATCAAGTGAGAATGGGATCCTTTGGGTCAAAAGAGTTCTACAAAACCTGCAGACGCTAGCCCATTGTGCTTGGGTTTTCTCATGACTAAAATTCACATAAAGAATCTAAACCCCACAGACAGTAGTCCTCAAATTGGAGCAGTATTAATGGCAGGCCTATTTGATCACTTTTGGTTCACAGGATGGGTGTCCAGGCCACCTTGACTTTAGGCAAATGAGGGGCAAAGGAGCTTATTTGGGACACTGTCTTGGTCTGCGCCCCTCATGGAAACCTCCAGCCAGATTATGATGAGTGTCTATATGAAAGAAGATGAGGGCCATATGGGAGGGTTCTTGTTTTAATTGTGGTAATTTGTGTGGTAGTTGGAAGAGATGACTGGGTCCACCAGGGCTTGAACTCTGGTGTGATTCCCCTTAGAGACTGAGTTCTGGAACTCACCTCAGAGAAGTATTGCCATGAATAGTGTTGGGATTTTAGGAGACCACGCATGAGAATCGGTTTTGGAAACTGAGATCTAGGCCCAGGATGGCTTTCCACAGAGCTCAGGGATTCTGAGCCAGGATATCACATGATTTAATTCTTAAAGACTTGGTAGCCATAGTTGAGAGTCCAAACACACATGGACCTCACATTGTATACCTCAATGGGCCTGGATTCATGTGTCCTTTTGGCCACTCTTCGGGAAGGCTTGCCTGTGAGTGTTCTCCAGAGCTTTCATTGAAATGAGCTTCCTCACCATTTAATGGTTCCTGAATTAAATGAGACACACAGTGCCTCCAACTTCATCCTTGAAAAATGACTAGATTAATACCATGAAATTTTTGAAATCCCCATGACCAGGTGGCACTGGATAACCTTTAGATATCCTGCTGCTGATCATGAGTATAACAAACAGTGCCTTGATTGACTGAGTTTCGTGAAAATGGTGTAGAACAGAAATGCCAGTAAGTTGGAGCCTGCTGGGTAGTGGGTGTAGAGCAGTGGACTGTAGGTGTGTAAATAAATATTTTTGGTAGGACCACCTGGATCTTCCATTGGCTTCCAAAACTTGCGACTGACATGGTGCAGGCAGCAGACCTTTATATGTAAAGGCATCTTGTTATATGTAGAGGTTTCAGGGCAATGTTCAGAATCAGGTTGCTATAGTCAAGGGGAAAGCTATGTGGGATAGAAGCCTGGTTCGTACATTCTCTTACCGACCCTGACCAACCACACATGACAGAACTCCCTCCAGCATTGTGTCCCAGTTGAACATATTGTATTTCGTGAAGCAAATACCAAATTCCCAGTGCAGCAGTAAGAAACACCCTGAAAAGTGGAGGATGACCAAATGGCTTCACAGACCACACGGGAAGACACTTAGCTCCCAGTGGCAACAGTTTACCTACAAAGGGAGAATTCACACCTGCTGCCTCATGTTCATTACAAAATAAACAACCATGTCCTCCAGGTTACATAGATGCAGACCCAGATTTTTGGTGTCACTATAAACGAAGCTAAATCTCCTGACAATTACATATATTTCTTTTTCTTTTTTTAATTAATTTTCTTTGTAGGTTGTTCAAAACATTACATACTTCTTGATATATCATATTTCACACTTTGATTCAAGTGGGATATGAGCTCCCATTTTTATTCCATATACAGATTGCAGAATCACATCAGTTGCAGAACCACTGATTTACATATTGCCATACATATATTTCTTGTGCCTAACCTCAGAGGAAGTTTCTCAATAAGTCTTTAGGTCAGCACAGCTCCATGTTTCTGGAGTGTTTACCCTCTCCCATACTTTTGTAAACTCTTTTACCACCTCCAGTGTTGTGAACTCCTGAGCATTTTTTATTCCACATATGTATTCACAGGTTTTCTAACTCCTCTCCTCTAATTGTGTCTTACTTTTAGCGATGGTTATGTCAAGGCATTGTTCTGGATAAGAGAGGGATGATTTTTGTGTATCACATGTTTGCATACACATTAGATTCATTTTCCTATTTTCCATTTGAAATACTGAATCCCTGACACTAACCCATACCCTACTAGACTCTGACTACTAATCCTAATATCATGGAGAAAAAAAAACCTAACTGAATAGAAGTACAGTCCTTTCATAGGAAGCATGGTGTATATTTGTATTTGTCTTCCTCTTTATCAAGAGTATGTGTTTTAAATTTAGTAAACTTTTCATTTTAATATTTCTCCATGATTTTTTAAAGTTATCACATATGTAAATTCCTGTCTCCCTTTCTCTGTATCCTATTCAGCACATGTAATTTTTTTATGCATATACAATATCCTACCTGGTATCACACGTACATTCTTGAAAGATCACTGGCTTTGGAATATAAAAATTGTGAGAAGAGATGACTTTCCCTAAATAATGATGGAACTGAAAATTCCACCTATGGGTGAGCTTCCTAGTGAAAAACACTATACATAAATCCATGTTCAGTAAAATGAATATTTTTGGATTTGTGAATGAATTATATTTCATGATGAATATCGATTGGCATATATATTGCTAAATATTAATGTGTGTGTGTGTGCGTGTGTGTGTGTGTGTGTGCGTGTGTGTGTGTGTGTGTGTATATTCTCCAGATTTTAAAAAAATATGAAAAATATGTGTCTTATTATACACTCCCTAAATTCATTCATATTCATTTATGTTCATTTAAATTCAAATTTTCACAAGATTATTCTCAGTAATATTCATACACCTGAAATATATTTTGGTTTCCTACTACTGAAAACTAAGTTCAGTGGATGGTGCTTAAAAATCCTAATATTTCTACAGTAACTGACCCAGTTTAACATTAATGCAAGTAGATTGCTATGGGACATGATGTGTAATTTGAAGTTCATTTTTACTCAACACTGGTACATTACTATTTCTTCAGTTTATGGACATCATAGGATGTATTTTTTCATCCACAACTTCACAAATGTTTTTTGGCATTTGGTTCACTTTCAATTACTTACTACTTCAGAACACATGTATTCCTCCATGTTTCTTTACTGGTCTTTTCACTAGACTTCTTTCTAAACACATTATTTTCGATTCCATAATCATTTTTGAAGCAAAACTCACTCTTCAGGATAAACCGTAACCCTAATAATACCATTGCATATATAACTCGTTGGAATGATGGTATATATATCAATATAAGATTTCCAATATATTTTCAGATGCAAACTCAAACCATTATTTAATGTTGGATCCAGTTACATACTTTATTCACAATATGGTCTATTCATGCATCATCTCAATAATCATCAACACAAGGTACACCTATTTTTATCCCCAGTACTAATTTATAAGTTTCCAGAATATTACTCCCCTTTATAGTGCAAGAAATACTCATGTCACCTGATCTACATATACATTTTACCACAGTAGTATTCTGTACACAAAATGCAAAGGTCACACATATGATTGTACCAAAGCCTAAATGGGAAGTGACCATGGATTACTAAAAGCATCTATGTCCAGGGTGCCTACTGCTCTCAAATGTCAATCCTATTGGTTATTACATATTTGTTTCTTCCTAAGATTATATATTTAACCTCAAGCCTTTTGAAAATATCTAATCCTATCACTCACTTTATACGTTTCCTGATTTCCTAATGCCCCTATTGATATCTGCTTTCCTACATATTTTTCCCAGTTCATCATTGTGACTGTCTCTTCACATGTGCTGACATTTACATTCACCCTCTAACTGAAAACCAATTGCTAAAGAACTTTTGGTCCAACTCCGAGACTCACTCTTCTTCCTAAACCTACTTACTATCTTCCTAATCCTACAGACTATCCCTTTTGACTGGATGTTCTCTTCTACTTTCAATCATCCGAGGTATAGGGTCCTATGCCATTGTATATCGATTTATCTGAGACCTCGGTGCAGAACATGATTCAATCTAAGTATACCAATCAAGGGCCCAATGCCTTTCTGGGCTTCAAATCTTTCCTAGATCTCTGTTCTCATACATATATTTCACATTTATATTGTTATAAATATCAAAGTTTCCCAATACCATAATTCATCCAGCAGAATGACTCCTAACCCAAATCGAACATGCTATTAACACTAACCATACACTGTTCCCTCAATCTCACTTTACAGAAGAGCAGGGACAGAGTTGGTCTTAAAATCCAGGAAGGTAGGGTATCATCCCCCAGCTGAGAACCTCAAAAGTCCCTGCAGAAATAATCCCTGGAGAAGGTGTAGGCAGGTATGAAGGATTTGAGAGAGCAAAAGTCATCTTCCATGGCAAACAACCTGGTCAGGTTGAAGGGATGTGTCTGAATTAGCCTCTCTCTTCCTAATGTAGAGAAGATGGACCAAACCATGGCTGTGTGGAGAGCTGTTCCCCGGTGCCTATGGTTGATATACCATTCTAACTTATGAATGAGTCACAGCAAGTAGAGGCAGACTCCATCTTTTGAGAACCTCGAAAGCAACTGTTAAAACAAAGTGGTTTCCAAGGCAGTGACTTCATTCAGTTCTTGAAGGAAGTGACCTCACCTTACATTATTGGTGATGAAAGTCTGTGATCTTGGGATCCAGGAAACCAGGCACACAGAGTCAAACCCACTCCATGTCCCAGTGGGCTCACTTGTTTGGATTTAACAAGACAGAGTCACTCTTTCTTGGTACCTACTGATGTGAGGACAGTCAAATGCCTGGAAACTATGAAGACTGGCCTTTCCAGAGAAAGCAGGTAGTTTCTCACCACGGGCTCCTGACAACTTCACAGAGTTGGCTAAGGAGACCAGATTGAAGACAGGACACGCCATTTTTGGGGAACATAGTATGGCCCACAAGTCAGAGGACACTCCGGATAGACACAGACCTACTTTGGGGAAAGAGGTACCATTTTGGGTGTGAGTGTGAGTTTGTGGTTTTATCTCATGTTCTGAGAATAGTTAGGAAAGCTGGTTTGTTTGTTTTGGAGTGAACTGTTTCTAGTAAGTCCTTTGACAACGTGAGTGTTTCTGTGTCTATATATCATACTGTGTCCGTGATTGTAGACAGTAGAAAAGAGAATGCATCAATGGATGTGCCCTGTCTACGAGAAAGCTTCAAAGCATTCATCCTGTGCAATTTATGAATGGACTGCAGCTTGCCATATGGATGGGCAATTCCTGCCATCTTTCTAAATTCCTGTTTTCTTCCTGAATTCTGGACACTCTCCAGAATACGCTCATGATTTTGTGTCCAAGATATGTACCACCTCCATCTCTGTGACATGGCCATGTACTGGATAGCTGATGGGAATGGTGAGTATCTCAGAAAACTCAGATATCAGTATGCCCAAGAAAGCCTCAGTGGAGAAACCCTGCTTTGGGCCTTTTGCTTACCTAATCTGTTGCCCTGAATGTCAGGAAGGTCTTTGCCTTAGGCCACACTTTGTGAAGCCTGAAGAAAATAGTTTTCAAATGGAATTGAATGGTCATTACCTGTGCCTCTTCGGTTAATTGCTTTGGAAATGGATGTGTCTGAATCAGCCTCTTGGCCCTATGTGAGGCTGTGGCTTAGATTCACAGTACATGATGGGTCTAAAGAAAAATCCCATGTGTGCATCCAAAACCAAAATGGACAAAAGAACTGTCATGGTTGATAGAGTCTCTCGCCTTCGTCTGTAAGGTTCCTGACCTCCATTAAGTGAGAATAGGGATCATTTGGGTCAAGTGAATTCTTTAAAGCCCTGCAGAGGCTATCCCATAGGTTCGTGGGTTTTCTCATGACTCCAATTCACATCTATGTTTACTGAAGAGCAGGGACAGTGTTGGTCTTACAATACAGGAATGCATTGGATCTTCCATCTGTTGAGAACCTCAAAGCTCCATGCAGAAATGATCTCTGGAGAAGATGTAGGCAGCTATGTAAGACCTGAGAGAGCAAAAATCATCTTCCATGGCAAACAACCTGGTCAGGATTAAGGGTTGCGTCAGAATGAGCCTATCTCTTCTTAATGTAGAGAAGATGTACCAAACCCGGCCTGTGTGGAGAGCTGTTCCCTTTTGCCTACGGGTGATATACCATTTTAACTTGTGAAAGTGTCACAGGAAGTAGGGGCAGCCCTCATCTCATGGGACCGTTGGGAGCAATTGTTATGACAAAGTGGTTGCCAAGGCAGTGATCTCATTCAGTTCCTGAAGGAAGTGATCTCATCTCACTTCCTTGGTGATGGAACTCTCTGAACTTGGTATACAGAAAGCCAGGCACCCAGAGCCAGTCCCAGTCCTAGTCCCAGTGGTCTCACTTTTTTGGATTTACAAAGGACAGAGTCAGTATTTCTTGATACCTACTGATGTGAGGATGGCCAAATGCCAGGAAAGCTCGGAAGAGGGGCTCTTCCTGAGAAAGCAGATAGTGGCTCACTCCTGGCTTCTAACAACTTCACATTGTTGTCCAAGAAGATCAGATCTGAGACAGGTCAGGCCATTTCGGAGCATCATAGTATGGCCCATCAGTCAGAGCACACTCCGGAGAGTCACAGACCTATTTGGGGGAAGGAGGTGCCATTGCGGGTGTGGGTTTGTGGTTTTGTCTCATGTTCTGAGAATAGGTAGAAAAGGCAGTTTGTTTGGTTTGGAGTGAACTGTTTCTAGTAAGTCGTTTGACAATGCAAGTGTTTCTATGTCTGTGTATCCCACTGTGTCCGTGCTTGTAGACATTAGAAAAGAGAATGCATCAATGGATGTGTCCTGTCTCATAGAAAGCTTCCCAGCATTCATCCAGCACAATTTATGAATTGACTGTGGCTTGCCTTATTGATGGGCGATACCTGCTACCTTCCTAAGTTGCTGTTTTCTTCCTGAATTATGGCCAATCTCCAGAATAGGCTCATGGTTTTGTGTCCAAGATATGTACTACCTCCAAGCTCTGTGACATGGCCATGTACTGGATAGATGAATGGAATGTCGAGCATCTCAGAAAACTCAGATATCAGTGTGACCAGTAAAATCTCAGTGGAGAATCCCTGCTTTGGGCCATTTGCTTACCTATTGTTCTGTTGCCCTGAGAGTCAGGAAGGTCTTTGTCTCAGGCCAACCCTTTGTGAATCCTGAAGGAAAGATTTTTCAAATGGAAATGAATATGCTTTACCTTTGGCTCTTTCCTTAATTGATTTGGAAAGAGATGTGTGTGAATCAGCCTCTTGGCCCAGTGTGATTCTTTGACTTAGATTCTCAGCACCTGATGGATCTAAAGAAAGATCCCATGGGTGCATAAAATACAAAATGGCAAAAAGAGCAGTCATTGATGATGAAGTATTTTGCCTTCCTCTGTAAGGTTCCTGAATTCCATCAATTGAGAATAGGGATCTTTTGGGTCAAATGAGTTCTTCAAATCTATTCAGAGGCTATCCAATAGGTGCTTGAGTTTTCTCATCTTTCCAATTCACATAAAGAATCTGTACCCGACACTCAGTAGGACTCAAATTGGAGAAGCAGAGCAGTATTAAGGGCAGGCCTATTTGATCACTCCTGGTACACAGGAAGGGTGTACAGGCCACTGGGAATTTAGGCAAATGAGGGGAAACAGAGCTTATTTTGGACACTGTCTTGGGCTACGCTAATGCTATCAAATGTCAATCCTATTGTTGACTTCATATTTGTTTTATCCTAAGCTCACATATTCATCCTCAACCCTGTTGAAAATATCTAATCCCATCACTCACTTTATTCTTTTCCTGATTTCCTAATGTCTCTATTGATATCTGCTTTCCTACATATTTGGCCCTGTGCATCATTGTGACTGACTCTTCACTTGTGTTGACATTTACATTGACTCTCTAACCAAAACCCTATTGCTAAAGAACTTTTGTTCCAAATCCTATACTCACTTTTCTTCCTAAACTTACCGACTATCTTTCTAATCCAACTGACTATAACTTTTTGAATGGATGTTCTCTTCTACATTCAATGATCCAAGTACAGTTCAGGTTTCTATTCAACCGGGTGAGGGAGTAGATTCTGCAGTTTGGCAATTGGGGACAGCACATTCTGGCAACAAGATTAGCAAAGAGTTCTCAAGATTTCAACAGTGTTTTGTTAAGCGTACAGAAAAACAGGAAGTGACAAGTACATATTTTATTAACCTTTCATTCCCCACTTCTTTTTCTGGCTACTTTTAATCATAAAAGTGATCATTGTGGGGTGTCACATTCTATGTCTGCTAGTGGGGTATTACCATAATTTTAATTTGTCCAATTTGAGCTTGGAGAAAAGAAATTACATGATTGAGGAAACAGGGTTTTATAGTTAATAATACTATGAGGATTATTATTGGACCAGCCAGGGTTGATAAAAACGTAATTAACCAGGGGGACTGTGTAAAAAAAGACTCAAACTACCGTTTTTGTGCCTCTCTCTCTCGTTGTTGCTCTTCAAGGCATCTTTTTAATTTACTCATAGATTTTTTTACAACTCCAGTATTGTCGACATAAAAACAACATTCTTCCCTCAATGAAGCACAAAGGCCCCCTTCTGTCATGAAAAGGTGGTCCAACCCTCGCCTTTTCTGTAAAACAACTTCAGAGAGAGAGGTTAAAGATTCCTGCAAAGCTGTGATGGAGGTTTCTAAAATCTTTAAGTTTTGATCTATTGCTTCTTCTAATTGGGTCACTTGTTGTGTCCCATGGACCAGAGCAGTGGTTCTTGTGCCCAACCCTGCAGCAACTCCTATTCGTAATAGAATGGCTAAGGTGAGGGACATATGTTCCCAGTGGAACCGGGTTGTATGTCCCCCTCTTTGATCTTCAGATGAACCTGCGTCATGATAGAGCACTCTGGGAAACATCTGCACCATTTCACAATTAATCACATCTGTTGACCATTTCATGAAAACATAAACAATGTTTAAGTATATAGAATTATACTGTTGTAGGGACGGACAAGGCAAGGCACCTAAGATAGCACCAAAGACACGGAAACAGTCTTTTTTGGTTTCAACCAGATTCAGAGGGCATTGCTTCTGTTGTAATCAATTAATCCCCTGAAACCCAAGTTACGTAGTTTCAGAATTTTGTACCCAACACGTAAGGGAAGGGGCTCAGAAGTTCACAGTCTGCAGAAGTTCACAAAAAGCAGTTTTTGTTTCTCTTTTTTCCTCAGTTTGGGCAAGTTAACTTTTCAAGGACACCTGGGTGTGGGTGTCTTCCCTTTCTTTTTTTCCCCCTTCCAGCTGTTTCCATACAGCCCAGTTTGTAACTTCTTTATCTTAGAAATGTAGCCATCTCTGTGAAGCCCCAGCTCAAGGCCAGAGGACTTTTTTTCAAATATTTTGTGAAAAACTAGTAAGGGTGTGTCTAGATCAGGAGTGCTTAATTTTTTAGCCAGTTGCCAAGGAGACCAGGGCAACACAAAAATAGGAAGTTTATCTACAGTGAACTCTTTTATAGGGACTCTTTTGCTGAAATTCCTAAATCAGCCATGGTGAAGACTTCTGGAGAAGGTCAGTTAAGACTTTTCTGTGGGCCTGGTACAGAGGGGGACAATTTGGAAGGCAGAAATAAGAGCAGCTCTGTGGATCTGAGAATGAGGAAGGAGAGATGTAAAAGAATATTGGGAGAGGGCTTTGGGATCTTAATAGCAACAAAAACTTGAGCAGTAGAATAGATAGAACAGAGGGGGAGACGGGAGTGAGATTCCAAAAAGCCTGTGAGGGACTTTAAATTCTTAGTAACCTGTTTTTAGTGATGACAAAGCAACATTAAAGGCCATTTTCATTACATCTTGTATTAGGGTCTGAGGATTCTTCTCAGCGGGTTTGAGCTTTGCATTAGGTGGTAAGAGGACTGGGTGGGACCCGGTGCGGGCACTGACAGGAGAGGAGAGGAGTGAGTGAATGGAGTGGTACCTCAGTACCTGCAACCTCAGCAAGGGAGCAATGGTCTGAGAACCAGTCGAGATTTGGGTTTTTGATCTAGATATTGGAGGGGAGAAATCAAGTTGCTGAGGTGGGAGTGACAGCAGAGAGTCTAGAGCACAAGGCTGAGGGTGAGCATCTATTGGAGAAGCATAGTTCAGGATGTGAGCAAAGGAGAGAGAAGGCCTCCACATAGCGGAATCTCCTTTCACCCTTTTGAGCACTTGCAGAAGTTAAAAAGGTCACACAGAATTTGAGGATCTAGAGACCCCTCTGGGGGCCATCGGTTTTGGTTATCTAATTCGTAATATGGCCAATGCTGTGTACAGAATTTGATGAGGAGTTTGGGTTCCATCTGACAGTCCCTGTTTGCTCACATCCCCATGACTTACAATAGAAGTCTGCTCTCCCCCCCCACAGCCGTGACTGTTTGTGGCTTTGATAGTCTGCCGGGCAAACATAGTAATCTAGGCTAGCCAACCTGCATCTGGCTCACGTGTCCCTACATCTATAATGTTTGTTTCCATTATCTATGGTACGGAAGGGATTTAATGGAATTTTAATGGGATCCTGTTAATCAGGGATATCCCAATAGGAAAGACCTATAGCCAGCTGACAAATGACTGGGTGGAGAGATGGCCACCAGGTTCGTAAGGGGGCTGTATTCGAGATAGGCCATACTTCGTGTCCAGTAGGATTTGTGATCAGCCATCGCAGCTTAAGGGGCTGATGAGGGTTAAGACTACTGGTCGTCAAGGGGAGAATAAATATCTTCCAGGATCTTCTTTACAACCATTTGCGATGTTTCTTTTTTCTTCTTTTTTATTTCTTTTTTTTTTTGTGTGTGGGGAAGGCTTCAATACATCCTGAAAATGTATGTTCAAAGACTAGGAGTTATTTAAGTCCATACCTTACTGGCTTAATTTCAGTAAAGTCCACTTCCCAGAATTGTCCTCGTCTGGTTCCTCATAGGTGCTTTCCTGCAGGAAGCTTGGAAGTGTAAGCTTTAACCAATTAATGGACCTGACAGGCTTTTGTTACCCATTCAGTTATTTCCTTTAGCTGTGAGTAGGTTAGTGGAAAACTGTGTTCTTGATCCTTCACGAATGAATGCAGTTTCTTTGAACAAAGGTGAGTGAGTTGATGAACATTTGCTACTGACATAGTTAGAGCCATGATTATAGGAGTAGTTACTGAAGGATTAAAAAATTCCACTTGGGGGCCTTCAGGGTTAAAAGTTATTTTGGCCCAGAGCTTGGTGAGCAGAACTCTGCCCATCAATGGGGCCAGGCATTCTGGGATTACTAGGAAGGAGTGATGGATTTTTCCTTTTCCCTGGTCCATGGTCCTCTTAGTTGTCAAAGCCCGATATTTACTTCTGTTAGACTCTTGAATTAGAGACCTTTTATTCGGTAGAGGGCCCAATGGGCCTTATGGGCTGAGTATATTGCCCCTGTATCTACTTCAAAGTTTATTGTGTTCCCCTCCATTTCAAAAGTTACCTTGAGGTCAGGGAGAGGATCTGAGCCCGGACTTTCTTAGTATTCCTCCAGAGTCAGAATATCTGGCTGGCATGGCTGTCTCTTTCTAGGGCACTCTTTGGCCCAGTGTCCTTTTTCTTTAGAGTAGGCACATTGATCTGGGGCCAGGGGTGGCCTCTAGTGTGTGCCCAGGTATCCCTTCCTATCTCTCTGTTTCTTAGTTTCTGGCCTATTTGTTGTTGTGACCAGGACCTTAGTCAATGCCTTAGTCTGTCTTTTGTTTCTTTTATCCTCACTCAGCTCCCTTCTCTTCCTCAGTTTCTCTCTTAAAGTATACCTTCTCGGGTTCTCTGACTAAATCCCTCAAAGTCATATCTTGTAATCCATCTAAGCATTGTAACTTTCTTTTAATATCCAGGGCAGCTTTCCCAATAAAGGCCATTGTGACAGATGCCTTTTGATCCTCTGCCTGAGGATCGAAAGGAGTATGTCTCTTATATGCCTACATAATTATCTCTAGGAACATAGAGGGAGATTCATCAGGCCCTTAAATAATCTCTCTTACCTTGGCCAAATTAGTTGGTCACCTAGCGGCCACTAAGATACTGACTATTAGAGCCCGGCGATAAGTGGACAGATGCTCCCTACCTTCAAAGGTGTTGGGGTCCCAGTTGGGTCGTTTCAAGAGAAAGCCGGCTTTGAATATGTTGGGAAGTTGTGTCGGTCACGCATTTGGTCCGAGGATACTTTTTTCTAGCCTCCAGGAGGATTCTCTTTTGTTCCTCTGTCATGAAGAGAGTGCCTAGGAGTTGTTGGCAGTCATCCCAAGTAGGTTGGTGTGAAAACATCAATGACTTCACCAGACCTGAGAGCCAGGTTGGGTCCTCGGTAAAAGGGGGATTGTTATTTTTCCATTTATATAGGTCTGAAGAGGAGAAGGCCAATACTGGTAGGCTTCCATTTTTTTCCCCATGGCCATCGTCAATCATTGGCCCTTAGGGATGGAGGGAAGCAACACGGGAGTTCCAGGGTTTTCAATCATTTGCCACCAGCGAGTTCCTTTAGCAAGTCCAGCTTCCTCCAGGGGAGGAGGGGCTGTGTGTGACGCAGGGGAGTTATCTGGAGGGCCCTGGGCTGGCTTAGCGTCCTCCAATTGCGGAGAGGCTGAGTCAGCAGCTGGAGAATCACTTAGAGGGTGTTGGGGGTTGTGGGACAAGGGTAGAAGATAAGGAAGGGGAGGAGAGTCCAGTAGAGTCAAATCTTGTGACTCAGGGAGAACAGAGGGTGGAGGAGGAGGAGGAGCAGAGGGGTTGAGAGATCGTGGGGGAAGAAGTAGGAACGGGGACACAGCAAGGAAAGGCTTCACCCACGGAAGAGAAGATTTGCAGAGGTCCTGCCAAGTTAAGGTATATTCCTGTTTATCAGTATGGCTATGTGGCCCTGGCTGTAAGACAATATCTCTGTCTTTTTAAATTAGTGGTAAGTAGAAAGATCCTTCTAGGGGCCATCCGAATCCAAAGGTGGGCCATTCTGAGGCACACAGAGTCTGCCAGGTCCAGCGTTTTACTGAAAAAGAAACATTCTGAGCCCTTAAGCGGACTTTGGTCCATAGATCAAGGGTCAGGGACAGAGGCATTGAAGTGATCTGTCCCATAATGAAAGATACACAAACAGTAAAAGCAACGACACAGGACACAGACAAGAGAAAACAATAAAGACAGGCAATGGACGTCCAACACTGAAACCAAGACTGAGCAGGCGGCAAAACCCGATGGGCTGGCAATACCGAATCTGAAACAAAGTATCACTGAGTCAAGGGGACTATTATTCCTCGATTCCCGAGTCCTCTGTGGCCTCCCCCAGGGACTTGGCTTGTGGCTCTGTGACACGTCTGCCAGCCACCATCAAAGAGAGCTCACACACTTCATCGACAGCCATTTTGCCAAGCCCTAACCTGAAACCTGAAACCAGAAAGAGGCGCCTTACTTACCCTGAGAGTAGCCCATTGGGGTCTCTCGTTCACCGCTGCTGGATTTCGGTGGAACCTCCATATATAAAGATCGGAAGAGCATTGGGGGAAGAGACCACTAAGAGACTCTCTCATGCAAAAACAAAGGGTTTATTGGGGGTCCAGCATGCTGGGGCTCAGAGCTCATTTGAATAGAGCAGAGAACCCTGAGAACAGCTTAAGCAGAGCTTATATACTTTTCTTGAAGAGGGCAGGGAGGAAAGTTTATTGATGGGCCTGGGCGGGTGAGCAGTTTGCGTGCAACTGGGTGAGGGAGTACATTCTGAAGTTTGGCTGTTGGGGACAGCACATTCTGGGAAAAAGTTTAGAAAACACTTCTCAAGATTTCAACAGTGTTTTATTAAGCATACAGAAAAACAGGAAGTGACAAGAATCTATTTTATTAACATTTCACTACTGACTATACTTTGCCAGATTTCCTAAAGTCTCTATTGATATCTGCATTCCTACATATTTTCCCCAGTTCATCATTGTGATTAATTCTTCACATGTGCTGACATTTACATTCACTCAATACCCGAAACCCTATAGCTAAAGAACTTTTGGTCCAAATCCTATACTCACTCTCCTTTATAAACATACCGACTATCTTCCTAATACTCCTGACTATCCATTTTGACTGGAAGTTCTCTTTGAAAATCAATCATCCAAGTTACAAGGTCCTATGCTTAATACCGCAATCAAGGGTCCAATGCCCTTCTGGGCTTCAAATCTTACCTAGATTTCTGTTTTCAGATTCCTATATTTTACCTATATATTCTTGAAAATATCGCAGATTCCCAATACCATTATTCATCCAGCAGAATGATTTCTATTCCAAATCAAACCTGTTATTAACCCTAACCATACACTGTTCCTTCAATCTAACTTTAGAGAAGAGCAAGGACAGAGTTGGTCTTAAAATACAGGAATGTAGGGGATCTTCCAACTGCTGAGAAACTCAAAGGTCTATGCGCAAATGATCCCTAGAGAAGTTGTAGGCACCTATGAAGGAACTGAGAGAGCAAAAGTCATCTTTCATTGCAAACAACCTGGTCAGCATGAAGGGATGTGTCTGAATCAGCCTCTCTCTTCTTTATGTAGAGAAGAAGGACAAAACGAGGCCTCTGTGGAGAGCTGTTCCTGGTTACCAATATTTGATATACCATTCTAACTTGTGAAAGTGTCAAAAAAATTAGGGACAGCCTCCATTTCATGGGACCTTTGGAAGCAAATGTTAGGACAATGTGCTTGCCAAGGCATTGACCTCATTCAGTTCCTGAAGGAAGTGACCTCTCCTCACATTCTTGGTGATGGAACTCTCTGAACTTGGGATCCAGGCATCCAGGCACACAAATCTAGTCCCAGGCCCAGTCCCAGTGGTCTCCCTTCTTTTGATTTACCAAGGACAGAGTCAGTCTTTCTTGGTATCTACTGATGTGAGGATGGCCAAATGCCAGGAAAGCTCTGAAGAGTGGCCTTTCCTGAGTAAGCAGGAAGTGGCTCACCGCTGTCTCCTGACAACTTCACAGAGTTGGCCAAGGAAACCAGATCTGAGACAGAACAGGCCATTTGATGGGAACATAGTACGGCCCACCAGTCAGAGGTCACACCCGATAGTCAGAGACCTACTTTGGGAAAGGAGGTGACTTTGTGGGTGTGAGTGTGTGTTTGTGATTTTGTCTCATATTTTGAGAATAGGTAGGAAAGGCAGTTTGTTTGGTTTGGAGTGGACGATTTCTAACAAGTGATTTGACAAGGCGAGTGTTTTTAAGTCTGTGTATCCCACTGTGTCCATGGTTGTAGACATTAGAAAAGAGAATGCATCAAAGGATGTGTCCAGGCTAGTAGAAAGCTTACCAGAATTCTTTCCGCCCAATGTATGAAAGGAATGCGGCTTGCCTTATGGATGGGTAACACCTGCTATCTTCCTAAGTTCCTGTTTTCTTCCTGAATTCTGGCCACTCTCCAGAATAGGCTCATGATTTTGTGACCAAGATAAGTACCGCCTCTAAGCTCTGTGACATGGCCATGTACTGGATAGCTGAAGGGAATGGTGAGCATCTCAGAAAATTCAGATATCAGTGTGACCAGGAAAGTCTCAGTGGAGAAACACTGCTTTGGGCCATTTGCTAACCTATTGTTCTGTTCCCCTGAATGTCAGGAAGGTCTTTGCCTCAGGCCACCAATTTGTGAAGCCTAAAGAAAACAGTTTTCAAATGGAAATGAATGGGCATCACCTGTGGCTCTTTGCTTAATTGCTTTGGAAAGGGATGTGTCTGAATCAGCCTCTTGGCCCTGTGTGAGGTTGTGGCTTAGATTCTCAGCACCTGGTGTATGTAAAGAGAGATCCCATGTGTGCATCCAAAACCAAAACGGCCAAAAAGCAGTCCTTGTGGATGAAGTCTGTCGCCTTCCTCTTTAAAGTTCTTGAACTCCATCAAGTGAGAATAGGGATCCTTTGGGTCAAATGGGTTCTTCAAAGACCTGCAGAGGTGCTTGTGATTTCTCATGACTGCAAATCACATAAAAATATATACCTGACACTCAGTTTTCCACAAATTGGAGAAGCATAGTAGTATTAACGTCTAGCATATTTGATCACTCCTGTTTCACATGAAGGGTGTCCAGACCACCCTGAATTTACGCCAATGAGGGGCAAGGGAGTTATTTTGGACACTCTCTTGGACTCCGCCACTCATGGAAACCTTCCGCCAGAGGTTGTGATTAGTGTCTATATGGAAGAAGATGAGGGCCATATGGGAGGGTTTTGGTTTTAAATTTGGTCATTTGTGTCCAGTATGAAGACATGACCTGGACCACCTGGGCTTGAACTCTGGTGTGATTCCCCTTAGAGACTGAATTCAGAGAAGTATTGCCATGAATTTTGTTGGGATTTTAGAAGTCCACCCATGAGAATCACCCTTGGAAACTGAGATCTAGGCCCAGGTTGGCTTTCCACAGAGCCCTGGGTATCTCAGCCAGGATATCACATGATTTAATTCTGAAAGACTTTGCAGCCATAGTTGAGAGTCACAACACCCATGGACGTCACATTGTAGACCTCAATGGGCCTGGCTTCATGTGACATTTTGGCCACTCTTTGGGAAGCCTTGCCTGTGAGAGTTCTACAGAGCATTCATTGAAATGAGCTTCCTCACCATTTAATGGTTCCTGAATGAATTGAAACCCACAGTGCCTGCAACGTCATCCTTGAAAAATGCCTAGATAAATACCATGAAATTTTTGAAATTTCCATTACCAGGTGGCACTGGAGAAACTTTGGATGTCCTGTTGCTGATCGTAAATATGCAAGACAGTGCCTTGATTGAGTGGGTTTCATGAAAATGGTGTAGAACAGAGATGCCAGTATGTTGGAACCTGCTGAGTAGTGGGCCTAGAGCAGTGGTAGGCAGATGTGTGATAAAAAATTTGTGGTGGGGCCATGTGGATCTGCCATTGGCTTCCAAATGGCTTGTGACTGACATGGTGCAGCCAGCAGACCCTTCCATGTAAAGGCTTCTTGTTGGAGATGTTTCCGGGCAATGTTCAGAATCAGGTTGCTATAGACATGTGGCCAAGCTATGTGGGATAGAAGCCTGGTTGGTGCATTCTCCTGCAGACCCTGACCAACCACACATGAAAGAATTGCCTCCAGACCTGTGTCCCAGTTGAACTTCTTTTATTTCATGAAGCAAATGCCAAAGTCCCAGTGCAGCAGCAAGAAACACCACGAAAAGTGGAGGATGACCAAATTTCTTCCCAGTCCACATGGGAATACACTTAGCCCTCAGTGGCCACAGTTTACTTACAAAGAGAGAATTCAGCACTGCTGCCTCATGTTCATTGGAAAATAAGAAATCATGTCCTCCAGGTCACATAGATGCAGACACAGCTTTGATGATCTCACTAGAAAGAAGCTAAAGCTCCTGACAAAAACATATATTTCAAGTGCCCAAACTCAGAGGCAGTTTCTCAAGAAGTATTTAGGCCAGCAGAGCTCCATATATATGGAGTTTTTATCCTGTCCCATACTAGGAAAACTCCTCTACCACTTCCAAGGTTGTAAACTCCTGAGCATATTATTCACAGATTTTATTACTCTACTCCTCTAATTGTGTCTTACTTTGGGGGAAGGAAATGTCAAGGAATTGTTCTGGATGAGAGTGGGAAGATTTTGTTTAGCACATATTTGCATACACATTGGTTTCATTTTTCTATTTTACATTTGATATACTGAATCCCTGACACTAACACATACCCTACTAGATTCTGAATACTAATCCTAATATGATGGAGAAAAATAACCGAAACAGAATAGAAATACAAGCAGTTCAGAGGAGGCACGTTGTATACTTGGACTTGCCTTTTGCATTATATAGGGTAGGAGTTATAAATCTAGTAAATTTTTTGTTGAAATAGTTTTCCATGTGCTTTTACAGTTAACAAATATGTGAATTCCTGTCTCCATTTCTCTGTATTCTATTCAGCACATGTATTTTTATATGCACATTTAGAATCCTACCTGGTATCACACGTACATTCTTGTGAGTTACATAACTTGGCAGATACAAAGTGTGAGAAGAGATCACTCCTCCTAAACGATGTTTGAACTGAAAATTCAAACTATGGGTGAGCTTCCTAGTTGAAAAAAGTTATACATAAATCCATATCCAGTAAAATGAATATTTTTGGATCTGTGGATGATATGTATTTCACGGTGTAATTTGATTGGCATATATATTGCTAATTTTTAAAATCTGTGTGTGGTTATATATATATATATATATATATATATATATATATATATATATATATATATATATATAAATATATTCTCTCCAGATATTTCAAAATATTTAATATATGTGTCTTATTATACACTCCTTAAATTCATTCATGAATATGTATGTGGATTTATAAAAAACTTTTCACAAGATTATTCTCAGAAATATTCATTCACCTGATATACGTATTTTTTTCCTAGTATTGAAAACTAACTTCAGTGAATGGTGCATATGAATCCTAATATTTCTACAGTAACTGATCCAGTTTCACATCAATGCAAGTAGATTCCTATGGACATGATAAGTATTTTGAAGGTCATTTTTATTTCAACACTGGTACATTACTATTTCTTCAGTTTATGCACATTATAGGATATATTTTTCATCCACAAGTTCACAAATTTATAGGCATATATTTCACTTTCAATCACTTTCTGCTTCAGAAAACACGTGTTCTGCCGTGTTTCAAACTGGTCTTTTCATGAGACTTCTTTCAAAACACATTATTTTTGATTTCCATAATCACTTTTGAAGCAAAACTCACACACTCTTCATGATAAACCATAAGCCTAGGATTACAATTAGATTTATAACTAGTTGTTATGAATGATTCTATATCAATATATGATTTCTTGAGAGGCAAGATGGCCGCAAAGGGAGTGCAGTAACTCCGTGTACTGCGTCACTGTGAGGGAAAATGACGAGTTAGAATGGCTAAAAACTATCTTGTTAGGAATTTCCAGCAAAATTGGGGTGCTCCAAAACCTAGTGGAAGGATTTTCATCGCACGAGGATCAGCTTCAGGGGCTCAAATGCGAGCGATCTGTCCGTCTGTATGGAGCGCTGCTTGTTCGGCAGATCACCCCATGGCTGGAGTCTGCGGCGCGCGCTGGGAAATGACAGGCTGGTGGCGCAGAGATACAGCAATGCTGATTCTGTGGGCTCCTGCCAGCTAGGCATTTGCTGAGCTCGGAGCTGAATTCTGGGTTGGAGACAGGGAAAGGAAACGGTCCAGGTTGGTTCTCCACACCGGTCAGACCACGGAGGAAGCCAGCGGCCACCATCTTGGAGAGCTGACGTCACCATCCTTGTTTTCGACTGATTGCAGCTCTTTCAGCTATAGAACAGGTAATTTCAGGCTGACAATTGTCTGCATCTCGGAGACAAATTGCTCAGACTTAGTGCTAAATAACCCACGGAAACTGCTTCTTGGAGCCTGCTCCTATCAGAACACGCACCGAGCCCGGAGTGTCGGAGTTCTGGCTCCCGGAGCTGCTCTGGCCCAGGGCTATAGAACCCGCTGAAACTGCTTCTTGGAGCCTGCTCATGTCGGAGCATGCACCAAGTCCGGAGAGGCCGAATTCTGGCTCCCGGAACTGTTTTGGCCCGGTGATAAAGAACCCGCGGAAACTGTTTCTCGGTCCGGGTCCTGCTGAATACTGTGGAGGCCAGAGGGGCCGAACAGAGCCGCCGCCCGGGCCCGTAACAGGTCCAGCGACCTGCCGGCGTGGTAGTCAAGAAAACCCGGAGGCAGCACTGGCACAGGAGCCGGCGGTAGCTGCGCGGCGCGGGTCTCCCAGCTACCGCTCCCACCAGTGCTGACAACTGAGGTCTCTTGCACCGACTCGCCTCGGCGTGGGACTCACGGCTACCGCTCCCACCAGTGCTGACAACTGAGGTCTCTTGCACCAGATATGGGGGCGTGGCTACCAGAAGGTAAGCAAATTGGCTGGGGTTTCTCAGCCCCAAGCTCTACAAACTTAGGGCCTGAGGGAGGCCAACAAGAAGAGTGTGCCCAGGCACTAATGAAACAGCTGCTCCACGCGTGTGCAAGGTAGGCGGAACTGTGAACACCGACAAAACAGGCCCAGTGAACCGCCAGACACATCCCTCCGGTTGGGGGAGGGGCAGAGCCACTGGGCGCCTGCAAGGTAGGCGGACCCGCGACCCACCAGCAGAAAATGCACAGCAATCCACAAAGCGGTATAGCCACCCCCCAAGCCTACAAGGTAGGCAGACCTGTGACCTACCGGCAGGTCATGCCCAAAAACCTGCGGAGGGGCACAGCTGCCCCACGTGCCTGCTAGGTAGGCTGAACCGTGACCACCAACAGAACAGGCCCAGCGGCCGGCCAGACACATCGCCCCGCCCAGGTTGGGGGAGGGGCAGAGCCGCCGGGCGCCTGCAATTTAGGCATACCTGCGAATCACCAGCAGATCAGGCCCAGCAACCGCGGAGCGGCAGAGCCACCCCCGGGCCTGCAAGGTAGGCACACTTGCCACCCACCGGCAGGTCAGGCCCAACAAACTGCGGAGGGGCACTGCTGCCCCACGAGCCTGCTAGGTAGGCAGAACCCTGACCACCGACAGAACAGGCCCAGAGGCCGGCCAGATACATCGCCCCGCCCCGGTTGGGGGAGGGGCAGAGCAGCCGGGTGCCTGCAAGGTAGGCAGACCTGCGACTCACCAGCAGATCAGGCCCAGCAACTGTGGAGCGGCAGAGCCACCCCGGGGCCTGCAAGATAGGCGCACTTGCCACCCACCGGCAGGTCAGGCCCAAGAAACTGCGGAGGGGCACAGCTGCTCCACGAGCCTGCTAGGTAGGCAAATCGCTGACCACCAACAGAACAGGCTCAGAGGCCGGCCAGACACATTGCCCCACCCCGGTTGGGGGAGGGGCAGAGCCGCCGGGAGCCTGCAAGTTAGGCAGACCTGCATCTCACCAGCATATCAGGCCCAGCAACCCGCGGAGCGGCAGAGCCACCCCCGGGCCTGCAAGGTAGGCGCACTTGCCACCCACCGACAGGTCAGGCCCAGCAACTCTCAGAGAGACCCAGCTGCTCCAAGCGCGTGCAGGGTAAGCGGAACCGTGACCACCGACAAAAGAGGCCCAGTGGACCGCCAGACACATAGCTCCGGTTGGGGGAGGGGCAGAGGCGCCGGGTGCCTGCAAGGTAGGCGGATCCGCGACCCACCAGCAGAACAGGCACAGCAATCCACAGAGCGGCAGAGCCACCCCCCGAGCCTACAAGGTAGGCAGACCTGTGACCCACCGACAGGTCAGGCCCAAAAAACTGCGGAGGGACACAGCTGCCCCACGTGCCTGCTAGGTAGGCTGAACCATGACCACCAACGGAACAGGCCCAGCGGCCGGCCAGACACATCGCCCCGCCCCAGTTGGGGGAGGGGCAGAGCCGCCGGGCGCCTGCAAGTTAGGCAGACCTGCAACTCACCAGCAGATCAGGCCCAGTGACCCGCGGAGCGGCAGAGCCACCCCTGCGCCTGCAAGGTAGGCAGACTTGCCATCCACCGGCAGGTCAGGCTCAGCAACTCTCAGAGGGACACAGCTGCTCCACGCACGTGCAATGTAGGCGGAACCGTGACCACCGACAAAACAGGCCCAGTGGCCCGCCAGATACATCACCCCGGTTGGGGGAGGGGCAGAGCCGCCACCAGCGCCTTTTAGGTACACATACCTGCAACCGACAGACAGAACAGGCCTAGTGGCCAGCGGAGGGGCAAAACCGCTGCTCACTCCTGCAAGGTAGGCAGACCTGTGACCACCGAAAGAACAGGCCCATCGAAAGTAGAGGCACAGCGGCCTCCCGGCGTGGTAGGCACATTGCCTCAATTGAAGGAGGGGCAGAACCACCGCCAAAGCCTGCAAGGGAGACGATGCAGCTATACAAAAGCAATATAAATATATAGGTGGAAAAATCAATAACACAACAGTTTCACCAAGCAGAAAGAAACGCGATCAGTATGAAAAGACAAGGAAAAAAAGGACCACAAGCAATGCAGGTCAATTCAACTTTAGAAGAGGTAATATCTGCAGCAGATGGAATGTCAGATAAAGAATTCAGGATATACATGCTTCAGATGATCTGGAGTCTCAAGGAAGACATTAGACAGCAAAATCAGACAATGAAAGACCACTTCGACCACTTCGACAATGAATTACATAAACAAATCCAAGAAGCAAAAGATCAATTATTCAGGGAGATAGAGGTTATAAAAAACAAACAAACAGAAATCCTGGAAATTCAGGAAACAATAAACCAACATAAAAACTCAATTGAGAATACTACCAGCAGAGTAGAACACTTAGAAGATAGAACATCAGACAATGAAGACAAAGTATTTCAACTGGAGAAGAACATAGACAGCTCAGCAAAGCTGTTAAGAAACCATGAGCAGAACATTCAAGAAATATGGGATAACATAAAGAGACCAAACTTAAGAGTCATTGGGATACAGGAAGGTATTGAGGTCCAAACCAAAGGAATGAGCAATCTATTCAACGAAATAATACGAGAAAACTTCCCAGACTTGAAGAATGAGACAGAATCCCAAATCCTAGAAGCCTACAGGACGCCGAATGTGCAAAATCATAAGAGATCCACACCTAGACACATTATAATGAAGATGCCCAACATACAGAATAAGGAGAGAATTTTAAAAGCTACAAGAGAAAGGAAGCAGATTACATTTAGGGGTAAACCAATCAGGATAACAGCTGATCTTTTAACACAGACTCTGAAAGCTAGAAGATCCTGGAATAACATATTTCATACACTAAAAGAAAACGGGTTACAACCAAGAATTGTGTATCCCGTGAAATTAAGCTTCAGGATGGAAGATGAAATTAAAACCTTTCATGATAAACAAAAGTTAAAAGAATTTGCAGCTAGAAAACCATCTCTTCAAAACATCCTCGGCAAAATATTACAGGAAGAGGAAATGGAAAATGTCAATGAAAACCAACAGCGGGAGGTAGTACAGTGAAGGGGGGGGGGATAATCAAAGAGGAAAACAAACCATGTTTAGTAACATAAATAAACCAATATGGCTGGAAGAACACCCATATCTCAATAATAACCCTAAATGTTAATGGCTTAAACTCACCAATTAAGAGACACAGGCTAGTAGAATGGATCACAAAACAAGACCCAACAATATGCTGCCTTCAGGAGACGCATTTGATAGGAAAAGACATACTTAGACTGAAGGTGAAAGGTTGGGAAAAATCATATCACTCATATGGACTTCGGAAACAAGCAGGAGTGTCCATATTCATATCAAATAAAATAGATTTCAAGCCAAAGTTAATCAAAAGGGATGAAGATGGACACTACATACTTCTCAAGGGAACCATACACCAACAAGACATAACAATCATAAATATATATGCCCCAAACAATGGTGCAGCTATGTTCATCAAACAAACACTTCTCAAGTTCAAGAGTCTAATAGACCACCATAAAATAATCATGGGAGACTTCAACACACCTCTCTCACCACTGGACAGATCTTCCAAACAAAAGTTGAATAAGGAAACTATAGAGCTCAATAACACAATTAATAACCTAGACTTAATTGACATATATAGAATATACCACCCAACATCAAGCAGTTACACTTTTTTCTCAGCAGCACATGGATCCTTCTCAAAAATAGATCATATATTATGTCACAGGGCAACTCTTAGACAATATAAAGGAGTAGAGATAATACTATGCATCTTAACTGATCATAATGGAATGAAATTGAAAATTAACGATAAAAGAAATAAGGAAAAATCATGCATCACTTGGAGAATGAACAATAGGTTACTGAATGATCAATGGGTTATAGAAGACATCAAGGAGGAAATTAAAAAATTCTTAAAGATAAATGAAAACACAGACACAACATATTGGAATCTATGGGACACATTGAAAGCAGTTCTAAGAGGAAAATTTATTGCTTGGAGTTCATTCCTTAAAAAAAGAAAAAACCAACAAATAAATGATCTAATACTTCAACTCAAAATCCTAGAAAAAGAAGAGAAAAACAACAGCAAAAGAAGTAGAAGACAAGAAATAATTAAAATCAGAGCTGAAATTAATGAAATCGAAACGAAAGAAACAATAGAAAAAATTGACAAAACTAAAAGTTGGTTCTTTGAAAAAATAAAAAAAATCGACAGACCCTTAGCCACGCTAACGAAGAGAAGAAGAGAGAGAACTCATATTACCAGCATACGGGATGAAAAAGGCAATATCACAACAGACACTTCAGAAATACAGAAGATTATCAGAAATTATTTTGAATCCTTATACTCCAACAAAATAGAAGATAGTGAAGGCATCGATAAATTTCTTAAGTTATATGATTTGCCCAGATTGAGTCAGGAGGATATTGACAACCTTAACAGACCAATATCAATTGAGGAAATAGAAGATACCATCAAAAGACTACCAACTAAGAAAAGCCCAGGACCGGATGGGTATACAGCAGAGTTTTACAAAACCTTTAAAGAGGAACTAATACCAATACTTTTCAAGCTATTTCAGAAAATAGAAAAAGAGGGAGAACTTCCAAATTCATTCTATGAGGCCAACATCACCCTGATTCCTAAATCAGACAAAGACACTTCAAAGAAAGAAAACTACAGACCAATATCTCTAATGAACCTAGATGCAAAAATCCTCAATAAACTTCTGTCGAACCGGATACAAAAACATATCAAAAAAATTGTGCAACATGATCTGGTAGGATTTATCCCTGGGATGCAAGGTTGGTTCAATATACGGAAATCAATAAATGTTATTCACCACATCAATAGGCTTAAAAATAAGAACCATATGATCATCTCGATAGATGTGGAAAAAGCATTCGACAAAGTAGAGCATCCCTTTATATTCAAAACTCTAGAAAAACTAGGGATAACAGGAACATACCTCAATATTGTAAAAGCAATCTATGCTAAGCCTCAGGCTAGCATCATTCTGAATGGAGAAAAACTGAAGGCATTCCCTCTAAAATCTGGAACAAGACAGGGATGCCCTCTCTCACCACTTCTGTTCAACATAGTTCTCGAATCACTGGCCAGAGCAATTAGACGAAAAAAAATAAAGGCATAAAAATAGAAAAGAAGAACTCAAATTATCACTATTTGCAGATGACATGATTCGATACCTAGCAGACCCAAAAGGGTCTACAAAGAAACTATTAGAGCTAATAAATGAATTCAGCAAAGTGGCAGGCTATAAAATCAAAACGCATAAATCAAAGGCATTCCTGTATATCAGCGACAAATCCTCTGAAATTTAAATGAGGACAACCACCCCATTCACAATATCCTCAAATAAAATAAAATACTTGGGAATCAACCTAACAAAAGAGGTGAAAGACTTATACAATGAAAACTACAGAACCCTAAAGAAAGAAATAGAAGAAGATCTTAGAAGATGGAAAAATATACCCTGTTCATGGATAGGTAGAAGTAACAACATCAAAATGGCGATAATACCAAAACTTCTCTATAGGTTTAATCCAATGCCAATCAAAATCCCAACGGCATTTCTTGTAGAAATAGAGAAAGCAATCATGAAATTCATATGGAAAAATAAAAGACCCAGAATAGCAAAAACAATGCTAAGCAGGAAGTGTGAATCAGGCGGGATAGCTATACCAGACTTCAAACTATACTACAGAGCAATAGTAACAAAAACACCATGGTACTGGTAACAAAACCGGCGGGTGGACCAATGGTACAGAATAGAGGACACAGAAGCCAATCCACAAAACTACAACTATCTTATATTCGATAAAGGGGCTAAAAGCATGCAATGGAAGAAGGATAGCATCTTCAACAAATGGTGTTGGGAAAACTGGAAATCCATTTGCAACAAAATGAAACTGAATCCCTTTCTCTCACCATGCACAAAATTAACTCAAAGTGGATCAAGGAACTTGATATCAAATCAGAGACATGGCATTTGATAGAAGAAAAAGTTGGCTATGATCTACATACTGTGGGGTCGGGCTCCAAATTCCTCAATAGGACACCCATAGCACAACAGTTAATAACTAGAATCAACAAATGGGACTTACTCAAACTAAAAAGTTCTTTCTCAGCAAAAGAAACAATAAGAGAGGTAAATAGGGAGCCTACGTCCTGGGAACAAATCTTACTCCTCACACTTCAGACAGAGCCATAATATCCAGAATATACAAAGAACTAAAAAAATTAGACAATGAGATAACGAATAACCCAATCAACAAATGGGCCTAGGACCTGAACAGAAATTTCTCAGAGGAGGACATACAATCAATCAACAAGTATATGAAAAAATGCTCACCATCTCTAGCAGTCAGAGAAATGCAAATCAAAACCACCCTAAGATACCATCTCACTCCAGTAAGATTGGCAGCCATTAGGAAGTCAAACAGCATCAAGTGCTGGCGAGGATGTGGGGAAAAGGGTACTCTTGTACATTGCTGGTGGGACTGCAAATTGGTGCGGCCAATTTGGAAAGCAGTATGGAGATTTCTTGGAAAGCTCGGAATGGAACCACCATTTGATCCAGCTATTCCCCTACTCGGTCTATTCCCTAAAGACCTAAAAAGAGCACACTATAGGGACACTGCTACATCCATGTTCATAGCAGCACAATTCACAATAGCAAGACTGTGGAACCAACCTAGATGCCCTTCAATAGACGAATGGATAAACAAAATGTGGCATTTATACACAATGGAGTATTACTCTGCATTAAGAAATGACAAAATCATAGAATTTGGAGGGAAATGGATGGCATTAGAGCAGATTATGCTAAGTGAAGCTAGCCAATCCCTTAAAAACAAATGCCAAATGTCTTCTTTGATATAAGGAGAGTAACTAAGAACAGAGTAGGGACAAAGAGCATGAGAAGAAGATTAACATTAAAGAGGGATGAGAGGTGGGAGGGAAAGGGAGAGAGAAGGGAAATTGCATGTAAATGGAAGGAGACCCTTAGGGGTATACAAAATTACATACAAGAGGATGTGAGGGGAAAGGAGGAAAATATAAGGGGGAGAAATGAACTACAGTAGAGGGGGTAGAGAGAGAAGAGGGGAGGGGAGGGGGGAGGGGGGATAGTAGAGGATAGAAAAGGCAGCAGAATACAACAGACACCAGAATGGCAATATGTAAATCAATGGTTCTGCAACTGATGTGATTCTGCAATCTGTAAAAATTTGGGGTAAAAATGGGAGCTCATATCCCACTTGAATCAAAGTGTGAAATATGATATATCAAGAACTATGTAATGTTTTGAACAACCTACAATAAAAATTAATTAAAAAAAATATATGATTTCTTATATATTTTCAGATATCAATTCAATACATTATTTAAAGGGGAACCAGTTATATTATTTATTAACTGTATGATCTATTCATGCATTATCTCTATATTCATAGACACAGGGTACACCTATTTTTACCCTCAATACTAATTTATACGTTTTCAAAATATTCCTCAAAAAATGGTGGAAGAAATACTCATGTCACCTGATCTATATATACATTTTATCACAGTAATATTCTGTACAAAAAAATCAAAGGTCACCCTTAAGTTTGTACCAAAGCCTAAATGGAAAGTGAGCATGGATTACTAAAACCTTCCATGTCCAGGTGGCCTAATGCTCTCAAATGTCAATCTTATTGGTGACTACATTTTTGTTTCTTCCTAAGATTATATATTCAACCTCAAGCCTGTTGAAAATGCCTAATCCTATCACTCACTTTATACTTTGCCTGATTTAGTAATGTCTCTATTTATATCTATTTTCCTACATATTTTCCCCTGTTCATCATTGTGACTGACTCTTCACTTGTGCTGACATTTACATTCACTGTCTACCTGAAACCCTATTGCTTAAGAACTTTTGGTCTAAATCCTATTCTCACTGTTCTTTGTAAACCTACTGACTATCTTCCTAATCCTACCGACTATCCCTTTTTGAGTGGATGTTCTCTTCGACATTCAATCATCCAAGGTACAAGCTCCTATGCCATTGTATATAGATTTATCTGAGGGTCTCCTTTCATTTCCAAGCAATTTCCCTTAAATAATTCAAAGCTAAGTGTACCAATTAAGGGCCCAATGCCCTTCTGGACTTCATATCTTCCATAGATTTCTGTTTTTATACTTATATTTCACCTATATATTCTTGTAAATATCATAGTTTCCCAATACCATTATTCGTCATGCAGAAGGATTCCTAACCCCAAATTGAACATGTTACTAACCCAAAACCATACATTGTTCTCTCAATCGAACTTTACAGAACAGCAGGGACAGGGTTGCTCTTAAAATACAGGAATGTAGGGCATGTTCCAGCTGTTGAGAACATCAAAGGTCCATGCAGAAATGATCCCTTGAGAAGATGTAGGCAGCTACGAAAGACCTGAGAGAGAAAAGTCATCTTCTATGGCAAACAACCTTGTCAGCATGAAGGGATGTGTATGAATCAGCCTCTCTCTTCTTAATGTAGAGAAGATGGACCAAAACAGTGCTAGGTGGAGAGCTGTTCCCGGGTGCCCATGGTTTATATACCATTGTAACTTGTGAAAGTGTCACAGGAAGTAGGGGCAGCCTCCATCTCATGGGACTCTTGAAAGCAACTGTTAGGACAAAGTGGTTGTCAAGGCAATGACCTCATTCAGTTCCTGAAGAAGTGATCTACCTCACTTCCTTGGTGATGGAACTCTCTTAACTTGGGATCCAGGAAGCCAGGCACCCGGAGCCAGTCCAGTCCCAGACCCAGTAGGCTCACTTGTTTGAATTTACCAAAGAGAGTGTCAGTCTTTCTTGGTACCTACAGATGTGAGGATGGCCAAATACCAGGAGAGCTCTGCATAGGGGCCTTTCCTGAGAAAGTAGGTAGTGGTTCACCGCAGGCTCCTGACAACTTCACAGAGTTGGCCAAGGAGACCAGATCTGAGATAGGACAGGCCATTTTGGGGGAACATAGTATGGCCCACCACTCAGAGAAAACTCCGGATAGTCACAGAGTTACATGGGGGAAGGAGGTGTCTTTGTGGGTGTGGGTGTGATTTTGTGGTTTTGTCTCATGATCTGAGAATAGGTAGGAAAGACGGTTTGTTTGATTTGGAGTGGTCTTCTTCTAGTAAGTCGTTGGACAAGGCAAGTGTTTCTATGTCTGTGTATCCCACTGTGTCCGTGGTTGTAGACATTAGAAAATAGAATGCAACAATTGATATGTCCTGTATAGTAGAAAGATTCCCGGCATTCATCCTGCCCAATTTATGAATGGACTGCAGCTTGCCTTATCCATGGGCAACACCTGCTACCTTCCTAAGTTCCTGTTTCTTCCAGAATTCTCACCACTCTCCAGAATATTCTCATGGTTTTGTGTCCAAAATATGTACCACCTCCAAGCTCTGTGACATTGCCATGTCCTGGATAGCTGAAGGGAATGGCGAGCATCTCAGAAAACACAGATATCAGTGTGACCAAGAGTCTCAGTTGAGAAACCATGCTTTCGGCCTTTTGCTTATCAATTGTTCTGTTTCCCTGAATGTCAGGAAGGTCTTTGCCTCAGGCCACCCCTTTGTGAAGCCTGAAGAAAACAGTTTTCAAATGAAAATGAATGGGCACCACCTGTGGCTCTTTGCTTAATTGCTTTGGAAAGGGATGTGTCTAAATCAGCCTCTTGGCCCTGTGTGAGGTTGTGGCTTAGATTCTCAGCACCTGATGGATATAAAGAGAGATCCCATGTGTGCATCCAAAACCAAAATGGCCAAAAGAGCAATTATTGTGAATGAAGTCTCTCGCATTCATTTGTAAGGTTCCTGACCACCATCAAGTGAGAATACGGATCCTTTGGGTCAAATGAGTTATGCACAGCCCTGCAGAGGCTAGCCCATAGGTTTTTGGGTTTTCTCATGGCTCCAAATCATATAAAGAATCTATACCTGACAGTCAGTAGGCCTCAAATTGGAGATGCAGAGCAGTATTAACAGCTAGCCTATCTGATCACTCCTGGTTCACTGGATGGGTGTCCAGGCCACCTTGACTTTAGGCAAATGAGGGGCAAGGGAGCTTATTTTTGACACTGTCTTGGGCTGCACCCCTCATGAAAAACTCCAGCCAGAGGTTATGATAAGTGTCTATATGGAAGAAGATGAGGGCCATGTGGGAGTGTTTGGTTTTAATTGTGGTCATTTCTTTGGCGGTTGGAAGAGATAACTGGATCCACCTGGGCTTGAACTCTGGCATGATTCCTCTTAGAGACTGAGTTCTGGAATTTACCTCAAAGAAGTATTGCCATGAAATGTGTTGGGATTTTAGGAGGCCACGCATGAGAAGCCTCCCTTGAAAACTGAGATCGAGTGCCAGGGTGTCTTTCCACAGTGCAGTGAGAATCTCAGCCAGGATATCACATGATTTTATTCTGAAAGACTTGGCAGCCATAGTTGAGAATCTAAACACATATGGAACTCATATTGTAGACCTCAATGATCCTGGCTTCATGTGACCTTTTGGCCACTCTTTGGGAAGCCTTGCCTGTGAGATTTCTCCAGAGTTTTAATTTAAATGAGCTTCCTCACCACATAATGGTTCCTGCATTAATTGAAACGTACAGTGACTCCAACTTCATCCTTCAAAAATGGCTAAATAAATACCATCAAATTTCTGAAATTCCCATGACCAGGTGGCACTGGAGAACCTTTGGATATCCTGTTGCTGATCATGAGTGAAATAATTCCCCATGCAATGACACTTCACCGGGAGAATTCCAATTTTATTGCTCAAAGCTGTGTGCTTATATAGAACTAAGGGGGAGATGGTAGGGCTTAGATAAATGGCAGCAACCCGTTTATTGGCAAGTTCTTTCAGATATCAGCTCCAGAGCCCAGGAATTAGTTCTCATTGGGGCTAAGGTTCCCCACAAGTGAGATTTGAAATTGGCGCTGACGTGAGAGTTCACAAGGGTGGGAACTTTTTGCGCCACTGCAGAAATGAAGAAGGTAGGAAGAAGAAGTCCTTAGGCGCCATGTTGAGGTTTTTCTCTGGGGTATCGCTGCCATTTATTCTTTTCCCAACATTCCACCCTTTTTGTTTTCTTAGGAAGTGGGGCGTCATTTGTCAGATCCGGCTGCTTCCTGTTGTGTGGGGGTGGTGTGGGGCCTAGAAGGAGAAGTGGAGGAATGCTCATGGAGCAGGTTTGGGATTATCATGGCAGCCAGAAATAAAACCCAGTGGCTATAGACAGCTACTTTCGTAGGGGTGAAGTCAATGAATGTTCCCTGAAGCCAAAGTTGTCGATGGCATGGAACTAGTCCTGGATGGAAGAGATTGTTGGTATCAGCCACTGGTCCTGTAACAGAGACTCTAGGAAATACTGGAAGCGTTGCCTGGACATGGCGTCACCAGCACCTGAAGAAGATCAGAGCAAATAAAAACAGAATGAAGATAAAAATTAAAGGAAATGTCATTTTTTGGCAGAAGTTCCATGTTGGGGGACTGACATAGAAGAGGCCAAGGGCCATGAGAAATCTTAGAAGGTGGTAAAGACTCATGAATCCAGGATGGCAGATTAAGAGGTTCTCAGAGCTCGTTGTCTCCCGCTGTCTGATACCCATTGCATTCCATCATGCCTGGTAGTGAGCTTCATCACTGAGTTACTGTTCTCTTGGAGATGTTGGGGGTTCATCGGTCATCAGAGGCTGGTAGTGCCTAAGCAAAAGCTGGTTGAAAGTTTGATTAGGAATTTTTTGCAGTTGGGTTTGAAGGCACTTCATTTTGCAGGGCAAGAGAGCACAAAAAGGAGCATCCCAATAAGGGGCCCCAAGATATGTAGTAAGTACATGGCAAGATAGGATTGGAAGAACCCTATGATGGGATTGGAGGAGGTATGTTTGAGAAATTCGGTCGATAATTCCTGCAATTTAACAACATTTTTTTTTATTAGCCCAGATTCATTAACATAATAGCAAAATTCCTCTCTGAGGAATAGGCATGTAACCCCTTTTTCTGCAGTGAGAAGATCAATTGCCCTTTGGTTCTGTAAAGCCACTTGTGCCAATGATGTAACCTGCCGCTGCAAGGAACCCAGAGACTCAGCCATGGTATTGAGTGTTTCCTGCAGTTTTTATTGAAGGTCATTGGATGCCCATAGAGCATGACCTATAGCTCCACCAGAGAGTCCGAGACTCGTCACTGAGGTTGTTAAAATGAGGCCTACCAGAACCGGCAGAAAGACTACCTTACGGGTGCGGGAAGGTAGGGCCAACTGTCGGAATTCGGTGGGAGTATACAAAGATAGCTGAGGAACTACAGTAACCAAGAAACAGGTGCCAGAGACATTGATGGTTGAGGTACTTAAAGACCCATTACACCAGAGGAAATGTTCAGGTTGCCTAAACACAGGGCTCTATGGGGTGTTGTAGCTCAAGGAACAAACGGGTAAAGGATTCATTATTGGCAGGTGGAAACAGATGAAAGGAAATAAAGTATTGGTGGAATAACTTTCCCACAGTGGGTTACGTGTCACATGTAGGGTTTGTCCTTTTTAGAGAAATTGTAGGGTTTTGCTGGAATATTTTCTGCCGCTAATGGGACTGCTGCTAGAAGTGGACGACTAAGTGAAGCACAGAGAAAGCACTGAGAAGTAGGCAAAGAAAGACGGGTGGAGTTTAATAATCAAAACGTTTGGTGTAGCAAATTGAGCCATGTGGGAGAGGGACCTGAGGGGGTTGAAGGCTCTGAATCCTCTTTGGATGAGCTATGGATACGATCTCGAAGTTTTGATTCTGAGTCCTTAATGTGTTCGACTACCTGGATGGTTGCCTTAGGTGGCGTAATCAGGGTGCGGCCAATAGTAATCCACCCTGTGGGTCTGACTGAGGTTGTCTGAGCATAGACAGCAAACTCAACATAGCCCCAACGTTTGGCCTTGGGGTCAGGTTTATCTAAAGTATACCATGCATTGTTATTGGATGAAGAGCCTTTATGCCACTTTATGTAACTAGAAGTCCACCCTTCAGGGTAACCGAGTGAGTGGTAAGAATAGCTACCACGTTCATCATGGAACCTGCATGACCAATAGGGGCACCCATTATATATCTCAGGTCACCAATGACAATAATCTTTTGTTTGATCAAAAAGGAAGCAAATGAAAGGCCAGTTCCAGCTACCAGGGACGAAGGTCCTTGAAGGT
This sequence comes from Callospermophilus lateralis, assembly GCF_048772815.1. Taxonomy (NCBI): domain Eukaryota; kingdom Metazoa; phylum Chordata; class Mammalia; order Rodentia; family Sciuridae; genus Callospermophilus; species Callospermophilus lateralis. Next base: position 450,023 of record NW_027511797.1, on the reverse strand, counting down.
GACAATTTTAGAGAAATAGAGGTGCAGTTGTGGATGAAGCAAGTAGTTGCATCCACTCCGCGGACCGTCTGCATGCCATGTTCTGAGTATCGTTCCCGAAGAGTGAATAAATGCATGGTAGGTGAGGAGGGTAAAGACCAGTCCTGACAGAGCACAGAAAATAAGCAGAGCACAAAAAACAAGCAGTTAGAGAAGACTAGGGTGTTGGGAGAGCTCATTGTGCCTTCTTTAAGAGGAATTGGGCTGCAAGGAAAACCGTGTGAGCCACAACTTAAATGGGTGAGATGGGTGTGGAGAGCAGGAGTAAAGGGGAGGTTCAGGAGGTGATTCTTGGAGTTCCTCTGGGGTGGCCCTGTCGTCAGCATGTGGGGCCTCCTGGTGATGTGGCTTCAACCTAGACATGTGATTCCAGGGAGTGAGACAGTTGTCTGGTAAGGAGAGTTTGGCGGCGGTGGGGGTACAGAGAATGACAGGATAGGGGCCTTCCCATTTTGGGGCAAGAGTCCATTTCTCCTCTGGGGTATTATAATTGACTAGACTAACAGGTGTTAAGGGAGGAGTGTTTGGAGAGGAGACTGGGTCCGGAAGAAGCCAGTCCTGATATTTCCAGAGTTCCGAGCGGAGATGAAGCAAGAGAGGCAAAGACAAATCTCGGGTGAGAGGTCCTTGTGAAATGACCAACGCAGGGGTTATAAGATGTCTTTCATACATTATCTCAAAAGGAGACAGTAAAGATGGTTTCTTAGGGAGAGCTCTGATTCGAAGCAAAGCCAAGGGAAGGAGTTTGACCCAGTCTATGTTTAATTCCATTGTCAATTTGGTAAGGACTTCCTTTAGAGTACGATTTACCCTTTCCACATTCCCTGAAGCCTGGGGGAAATATGGACAGTTGAAATGCCACTTGAAGGAGAGGGCTTGAGAGACCTTTTGTGTGATCCTAGAAGTAAACTCAGGGCCATTGTCATATTGTAGGGAAGTGGGCATACCAAACCTGGGGATGATGTCTGTCAGTAAGATTGAAGCTAAAGTGGAAGCCTTTTTATTGGAAGTGGGAAATGCCTCAACCAAACCAGAGAAAGTGTCCACAAAGACAAGGAGGTATTTAGTGTGCCATACTGTGGGCATGTTGGTGAAGTCTACCTGCCAGTCAGTAGAGGGAATGTGTCCCCGAGCTTGTTGGGAAGGGAAACGTTTGGGCCTTAAAGGAGTATGAGGGTTGGTCCGCTGACAGATCTGACAATTAGAGGCTATATTCTGTAGCATGGCTTGTCAGAGGGAGTGAGGAAGAAGAAACTCTGTAAAAAGAGGGTCAAAGACTGAGAATTGGAAAGGAATAGAGTATGAAGGAACTTGAAAAGATGCTTGTTCTTACTGAAAGAAGTAGGGGCTTCAGATGAGCTGTCTAAAGTGGCCATTATATGTCCACCATGGGGGCCATGATTGGAAGTGGTAGCAGCCATTCGTGCCACCTGGTCAGCTTTGGCATTGCCCTCAGTGATAAGAGAGCCGTCCTTCTGATGGGACCTACAATGGACATCTCCCAACTGGGTGGGTAAGTGGGAGGCCTCTATCAGATTGGTTATAAGAGCTGAATTAGTGATCGCATTACCTTTGGTGGTAAGTAGGCCTCGCTTCTTTCAAATTGCAGCATGGGATAATAAGATATGGAAGACATATTTTGAATCATTTTAGAGGGTGAGGGATTTGCCTTGTGCTAGAAGGCAGGCACGAGTGGATGCTATAAAATCAGCCTGCTGGTCTGTAGTTCCTGAAGGCAAAACTTTGGCCTCTATAATCTCAGTGGCTTAAAATACAGCGTATCCAGAGTAATGAGTTCCATTCTGCCTAAAGGAACTGCTGTCAGTAAACCAGATAAGGTCAGGCTTGGTGAGTGGTCTCTCAAAAATGGAAGAATGACAGGGGAGGAAATCATCTAAGTTTTCCAAGCAATTTTGAGTTGGTGTGTGAGACATGGGAGTTATTGGGAGCAGTGAGGCAGGGTTCAGTGCAGAGCAGGGGAGGAAAATAATATTAGGGTTTTCCAGAAAGAAAGTGAGGAGCGACAGAACTCTGGATGTAGGGAGGGTTTGAAGACCCTTTTAAGGTAAAAGATCTTTCAAGTGATGTGGGGAGTAGATAGTTCAAGGGGCCCCAAAAGTCAGATTAGAGGCTTCTTTGTGTAAAATTTGTCCAGTAGCCAGAGCTCTTAAGCAAGGGGCCCACCCACGGATGGAAAATAAGAAACCATGTCCTCCAGGTCACATAGATGCAGACCCAGGTTGATGATTTCACTAGAAAGGAAGCTAAAGCACGTGACAACAACATATATTTCAAGTGCCCAACCTCACAGGCAGTATCTCAAGAAGTCTCTAGGACAACAGACCTCCATGTTTTTGAAGTGTTTACCCTGTCCCTTACTTTTGGAAACTCCTCTAACACTTCCAAGGTTGTGAACTTCTGATCGCATTCCATTCCAGATATGTATTCATGGATTTTCTAACTCTTCTCCTCTAATTGTGTCTTGCATGGGGTGAAGGTGTTGTCAAGGTATTGTTCTGGATGAGAGTGGGAAGATTTTTGTCTAGCACATATTTACATACACATTGGATTCATTTTCCAATTTTCCATTCGAAATACTGAATCCCTGTCGGTAACCCATACCCTAATAGACTCTGACTACTAATCCTAATATGATGGAGACAAATAACCCAAACATAATATTAATACAAGCAGTTCAGAGGAGGCATGGTGTATAGTTGGTCTTGCCTTTTGCATGATATAGTGTAGGAGTTATAAATCTTGTCAATTGTTTGTTGAAATAGTACTCCATGTGTTTTTAAAGTTAACACATATGTGAATTTCTGTCTCCTTTTTTCTGTAGCCAATTCAGCACATGTATTTTTATATGCACATATAAAATCATACCTGGTATCACACGTACATTTTTGTGATGTGGCTAATTTGGCAGAAACAAAGTATGAGAAGAGATCACCCCTCCTAAACGCTTTTGGAACTGAAAATTCAAACTATGAGTGAGATTTTTAGTTGAACAACATTATACATAAATCCATGTTCAGTAAAATTAATATTTTTGGATCGGTGGATGATATATATTTCACGATGAATTTTGATTGGCATATATATTGCTACTTTCTAATGTTTCTCTGTGAGATATATATATATATATATTCTCTAGATATTTCCAAATATAAAATATATGTGTCCTATTATACACACCCTAAATAATTCACTCATGCTCATGTATGTGGTTTTATAATCAAATTTTCATACGATTATTTTCAGAAATATTCATCCACCTGAAATACATATTTGTTTTCTAGTACTGAAAACTCACTTCACTGAATGGTGCAAACAAATCCTTATATTTCTACTGTAACTGACCCAATTTAACATCAATGCAAGTAGATTCCAAAGGGGCATGATGTGTATTTTGACGTTCATTTTTATTTAACACTGGTACATTACTATTTCTTCAGTTTTTGTACATCATAGTATATACATTTCATCCACAAGTTCACAAATTTAAAGATATTTGAAACACATTCAATCACTTCCTGCTTCAGTACACATGTATTCCTCCTTGCTTTTGACTGGTTATTTATTGAGACTTCTTTCCAAACACATTATTTTCGATTTCCATAATCAATTTTGAAGCAAAACTCACACACACTTTATGATAAACCACAACCCTAATATTACCATTAGATGTATAACTGGTTGGAATGAATGTATGTATGTCAATATGACATTTCCTGTGTATTTTCAGATATCAATTTATTCCAATTTCTAAAGTTGGAATCTGTTATATTATATATTCACACATGGTACACCTATTTGTGCCCCCAATACTAATTTATATCTCTTCTAAATATTGCTCCCAGAAATGGTGCAAGAAAGACTCATGTCACCTGATCTACATATACATTTTATCACAGTAATATTCTGGCCACAAAATGCAAAGTCACACTTACAATTGTACCAAAGCCTAAATGGAATGTGAGTATGGATTATGAAAATCACCCATGTCCATGTTGCCTAATGCTCTCAAATGTCAATCCTATTGGTGACTACATATTTGTTTCTTCCTAAGATTATGTATTCAACCTCAAGCCTGTTGAAAATGTCTAATCCTATCAATCACTTCATCATTTGCCTGATTTCCTAATGTCTCTAATGATATCTGCTTTCCTACATATTTTCCCCAGTTCATCATTGTGACTGACTCTTCAAATGTGCTGACATTTACATTTTCTGTCTACCTGAAACCCTATTGCTAAGGAAGTTTTTGTCCAAATCCTATACTGACTCTTTTTTCTAATCCTATCAAGTATCTTCCTAATCCTACCAACTATCCTTTTTTGACTGGATGTTCTCTTCAACATTCAATTATCCAAGGTACAAGGTCCTATGCCATTATGTATAGATTTATCTGAGACACATGTGCACAACATAATTCAGAGTAAAGTATCCCAATCAAGGATCCAATGCCCTTTTGGGCTTCAAATCTTACCTAGATTTGTGTTTTCATACATATATTTCACCTCTATATATCCTTATAAATATTGCAGGTTCCCAATATCATTATTCATGCAGAATGATTCCTAACCCAAATCAATCATGTTATTAATCCTAACCATACTTTGTTTCCTCAACCTAACTTTACAGAAAAGCAAGGACAAAGTTGTTCTTATATAGAAATGTAAGAGATCTTCCACCTGCTGAGAACCTCAAAGGTCCATGCAGAAGTGAACCCTGGGGAAGATATAGAAAGCTATGAAGGACCTGAGAGAGCGAAAGTCATCTTTCATGACAAAAAAAAAAAAAAAAAAAAAAAAAAAACAGGTCAGGATGAAGGGGTGTGTCTGAAGCAGTCTCTCTCTTCTTAATGTAGAGAAGATGGACCAAACCAGGCTTGTGTGGAGAGCTGTTTACGGGTGCCTATGTTTGATATACCATTCTTACTTGTGAAAGTGTCACAGGAAGTAGGGGCAGCCTCCATCTATTGGGACACTTGGAAGCAACTGTTAGGACAAAGATGTTGCCAAGGCAGTGACCTCATTCAGTTCCTGAAGGAAGTGACCTATATAACTTTCTTGGTGATGGAACTCTCTGAACTTGGGATCCAGGAAGCCAGGTACCCAGAGTCATTCCCAGTCCCAGTCCCAGTGGCCACACATGTTTGGATTTACCAAGGACAGAATCGGTCTTTCTGTGTAACTACTGATGTGAGGATAGCCAAATTCCAGGAGAGCTCTGAAGAGGGGCCTTTCCTGAGAAAGCAGGTAGTGTCTCACTACTGGCACCTGACAACTTCACAGTGTTGGCCAAGGAGACCAGATGTGACATAGGACAGCCCATTTCGGGGAAACGTAGTATGTCCCATCAGTCAGAGGACACTCCGGATAGTCACAGACCTACTTGGGGGAAGGAGTTGACTTTGTGGGTGTGCGTGTGAGTTTGTGGTTTTGTCTCATGATCTTAGAATATATAGGAAAGTCGGTTTGTTTGATTTGGAGTGGACTGTTTCTAGTAAGTCTTTTGACAATGCGAGTGTTTCTATGTCTGTTTATCCCACTGTGTCCGTGGTTGTAGACATTAGAAAAGAGAATGCATCAATGGATGTGTCCTGTCTAGTAGAAAACTTCACAGCATTCATCCTGCCCAATTTATGAATGGAATGTGGCTTTCCTAATGGATGGGCAACAACTACTATCTTCCTAAGTTCCTGTATGTCTTCTTGAATTCTGGCCACTCTCCAGAATAGGTTCAGGGTTTTGTGTCCACGATATGTACCACCTCCAAGCTCTGTGACATGGCCATGTACTGGATAGCTGAAGGGAATGGGATCATCTCAGAAAACTCAGATATCATTCCAGAAACCCTGCAATGGGCCATTTGCTTATCTATTGTTCTGTTGCCCTGAATGTCAGAAAGGTCTTTGCCTCAGGCCACTCCTTTGTGAAGCCTGAAGGAAACGGTTTTCAAGGGGAATTAATGGGCATCATCTGTTGCTCTTTGCTTAATTGCTTTGGAAAGGAATGTGTCTGCATCAGACTCTTGGCCATGTGTGAGGCTGTTGCATAGATTCTCAGCACCTGATGGATCTAAAGAAAGTTCCCACGTGTGCTTCCAAAACCAAAATGTCCAAAAAAGCAGTCATTGTGGACGAAGTCTCTCGCCTTCCTCTGTAACGTTCCTAACCTCCATCAAGTGAAAATAGGGATCCTTTGTGTCAAATGAGTTCTCAAAACACTGCAGATGATAGCCCATATGTGCTTGGGTTTTCTCATGATTCCAATTCACATAAAGAGTCTATACCCGAGAGTCAGTAGGCCTCAAATTGGAGAAGCAGAGCAGTATTTATGGCAGGCTTATTTGATCACTCCTGGTTCTCAGGAAGGGTATCCAGGCAACCCTGACTTTAGGCAAATTATGGGCAAGGGAGTTTATTTTGTACACTGTCTTGGGCTGAGCCCCTCATGGAAACCTCCAGCCACAGGTTATGATGAGTGTCTATATGGAAGAAGATGAGGGCCTTGTGGGAGTGTTTTGGTTTTAATTGTGATCATTTGTGTAGTGCTTGGAAGTGATGACAGGGTCTACCTGGGCTTGAACTCTGGTGTGATTCCCCTTAGAGTCTGAGTTCTGGAACTGATCTCAGAGAAATATTGCCATGAACTGTGTTCAGATTTTAGGAGGCCACACATTGGATTTCCCCTTGGAAACTGAGATCAAAAAAGAAGGGTGACTTTCCACAGAGCCTTGGAATCTCAGCTAAGATATCACATGATTTTATTCTGAAAGATGTGGCAGCCATAGTTGACAGTCAGAACACCCATGGACGTCACATTGAAGACCTCAATGGGCCTGGCTTCATGTGACCTTTTGACCACTCTATGGGATGACTTGCCTGTGAGATTTCTCCAGAGATTTCATTGAAATGAGTTTCCTCACCATTTAATGGTTCCTGAATGAACTGAAACCCACAATGCCTCCAACTTCATCCATGAAAAATGGCTAAATAAATACAATAAAATTTTTGAAATTCCCTTAACCAGGTGGCACTGGAGAACCTTTGGATGTCTTTTTCCTGATCATGAGTGTACAAGAGAATGCCATGATTGACGGGGTTTCATGAAAATGGTGTAGAACAAAGATGCCAGTAAGTTGGACCCTGCTGAGTAGTGGGCCTATTGCAGTGGTGGGCAGGTGTGTGATAATACATCTGTGGTGTGGCCAGGAGGATTTTCCATTGCCTTCAAAATGGCTTGTGACTGATATGGTGCAGCCAGCAGACCCTTCTTGTTACATGGAGAGGTTTCTGGGCAAAGTTCAGAGTCAGATTTCTATGGACAAATGGGCAAGCTTTGTGAGATAGAAGCCTGGTTGGTGCATTCTCTGTCACCACAAGTGACAGAACTCCCTCCAATACTGGGTCCCAGTTGAACTCGTTGTATTTCATGAAGCAAATACCAAACTCCCAGTGCAGCAGCAAGAAACACCACGAAAAGTGGAGGATGACCAAATGGCTTCACAGTTCACACGGGGAGACACTGAGCACCAAGTGGCCACAGTTTACCTATAAATACAAAATTCAGCACTGCTGCCTCATGTTCATTAGAATACAAAAAACCATGTCCTCCAGGTCACGTAGATGCAGACCCAGCTTTTATGGTGTCACTAGAAAGGAAGCTAAATCTCCTTACAACAACATATATTTCAAGTGCCCAACCTCAGAGGAAGTTTCTCAAGAAGTCTTTAGGCCGGCAGAGCTCCACGTCTTTGGAGTGTTTACCTGTTAGACCAGGATGCTAGAAAAGACCACTGACTCAAATTAAAATCAAATAAAATTAAGCTTATTATTTCCACCGGCCATGCTGCCTCTCCCTCCCAAAATGGTGGTAACAAGACAGCATCCCCAGCTTTCCTACAGCCCAGTTTTATAGCCCAGAAAGTTACACAAAAGGGGGGTTACAGATAACAGAACTCTGATAAACATCACATTAAAGGTAGTTTACAATTTTTTTGCTGTCCCTACATCAGAATTCATGAGGACCATTAGAGCCTCAGAGAGGGTTGTTGTCTGGCCAGAGAAGGCAAATATTTATGATGTGTCACTAAAGTTTCAGAGAGGGCTGCTATCTGGTCAGAGAGCTGGGCATGCGTGAGTTCAAGACGTGGGCAGGCATTCCACGCAGGTTCAGAATTTGAAGTAATTTATGGTAAAGCCAAAATTATCTTTTCATGGCTTTGTGGCATGATGGCTCCCAATTTTAATAAAAGATCAGGTTGGGTCTACAATTTCCCCCTTTTCTCTGTGTCCCTTTCAAATCTTTGATAGATTATGGGAAGAACACTGAGGAAATTTTTATCCCTCTGATAAGAGTCTCCAAAATTTTACAACTCACCCAAAACCGATCTCCCTGATTTTACCTGACTTAATTAATTATTTATATTGATAGTCTATTATCTTTCTCTCCATTGTTGTAAAAAGAGTGGCATCACTAATTTTTTCTTCTTCTCTCCTGAGACAGGGTGACGTGAGTGGGCTCGTCGTGAGGGACATGAGTTGACTATTAGAAGTCAGTTGAGAGACATGAGTTGCCCTTTAGAAGTCAGTTCGGTTTGAAGTCAGGTTGGGGAAGAACAGGTTGTAAAGTCATCTGTGAATGGATTCTTCTATGAGTGAAACAAAAACCATGAGTACTGAATAAATGTTGCAGCAGCTGGAACATGTCACTGTATAGAAATTCCCTCACCAGTCTTTAATATCCCCAATTATCAGGACTGTCAACTTAATATTTAACTTTAAGTGTTACAGTTGGCCCTCCCAATAAGACACAGTTTAATAATTTAATGTCATCTGATCTTGTAAAAATCCTTTTACTAATATGACCTCTGCGTCTAATAGAGAAACCTTTAATTCTGTTACTCATGGCTGGATAATCGTACTAGCAAACACCAAGCCTACCTGTGTAGGTTAGGAATATCTGTAGGTCTTAAACTGAAAACTTCTGCCTGTGGCAGCTCTTCTTGATAGTCTCTTTTTATAAGTATTAGGCATTCCTGTGTGAGAATCCTTCTTTGTAGCCTCCAGTCTTACTTATTTTGGGAGGATAAGATAAAGTGCATACCTTAAAATTTTATTATTATTATTATTATTATTATTATTATTATTATTATTATTATTATTTAAAATGCCCAGGAGTGGCTGTATTTTGGTCTTAACTGTCTTTGCTAAGTGTTTAAGATGAAGCAGTCAAACTGACTTTTGTTTCTATCTATTGTTAACAGTCAGCTGAGCTTTTGTGGGAATCAATTCTGGGGAAACTTGAGAGGAGATTCTCAGTTCTGCTAGTGCCATTTGCGCTAGGTGGGTCCAGGTCTTGCTTGACCATTTGGCTTCCCTCAGAAGCATCAGGGATGTCTCCTTTCTCTGATGACTCTCCTCTTTGTAACAAATGCACTGATTGGCTTTCTGTTCTTCAGTGGTCTCATTAATCTCCCTGATCAGGAGGTTATGTGGCCCAGAGTTGCAAAGCTCTTTAGAGAAGTCCCCTGTTCCCTGGATTCAGACTGACTCAGAGGGCAAGAGCCAAATATTGGTTTTCTTGGCCCTTTTCATTTAACATTCATTTTAAATCCTAATCTTAAAAATCCAGCAAATAAATTTTAACAGCCTTACATTAAGAGTACTGGGCTTTAATGTCTATAACTTTATAATTACCTTTTTATTAATTGGGATCTGTATTATTCTGTCTGTATTGTAGTTGATGACTTATTATCTTGAATAAACCCATGTTGTGTTCTTATAGCAACGCATTTGTAAAACACTAACAGGGAATCTTTAGATCACTTATAAGAAAATTTCAAACTAAAATTAACAAAAGTAAAAATACTTAGTTCGTGTAATATCTTCCCTGAATTTTTTGGCTGAGTTATACATTATATCCCCTGTTTGAGATCCTAGGAATATTGACAATAAAAAAAAACTTTTTAACATAACTTTAAAGAAATATTATCTGACCTAATCGTTTCATAGTCATTCTCACATGTAGTAAGATGGGACACACAGCCTTATCTCAGGAAAGGCAGGGCTCTTTATAAATCTTAACTATTTTAGTTCTAAAGCTGATCTTTATTTTTAAATATCATTTGACAATGTTTAAATAAATTGTTTGAGGTCACATGAACATTAGCTAACACCATATGATATCACATTTAAAACATGAATTAAAGAAAGGCTGAAAGTTTTTAACCTTTACAAAGATTAGGCTCTAATTAACTTAAAAATACATTTAAATTGTTCCCCAATGTAAAAAGTAACATAAAAATTTACATATCTTATTGATAACAGGTAAATAAATCCACAATATATTTTTTACCACACAACTTCAGAGCACCAGCTTGATATAATACTCTTTAAACGTTTCTACCTTACAGACTTGCATACCTGTAAGATATGAAAACATTAATAGCATAACAATTACATTTATGTTTCTACATTAATCAAGTTTGGCTTTTAAAGAAATGGCAGTACGGTGCTCTAAAATAACAGTTTTTATTTAATCAGTTGTTTAATTTTTATGGTTGCTTGCTCTAGAAAACATAAATCTTAATAAACTCAATGTTATGGGTAAACTTATGTTTTAAGAAATTTTTGTCTCATTAACACATGACTGATTTTTACAATCTTATACAGAGTTTACTAAAAAAATACAGATCTTAGTAAATCAATCAGATATCTAACAAAAGTACTCATGAATGAGTAATCCCATATCAAATTTACTTTACTTATTTATCAAAAAGTTAGAGAAATGTATTGAACAGTGTAAACCATTTTTATGTTGAAGGAAAGGTACTAGAGCCAAGGCATATTAGACATTTTGTAGATGTTAATATTTTGTTAGATGTTTGAACACCTAGAAAACTTTGTAAGCTTAAATTTAAAGACATTTGTTTTTATCTCTTTATCCAATTTAAATTGAAACATTTAAATCACGTGAATTAAAGATCTTTGGATCCACTTTTTTAAAATTTGTTTTTACGAGCGCTATTTTTTTATGAGCGCTCCTTATATATGTTAATTTGTGTATCATATATATGATATACGGATATATGTATATATAGACATACAACACATAACAATTTGTGCACACATAATAATAGTAAAGGCCTTGTAGCTTTTCGTAGTTGAAATCTTTATTGCAATGTTTCAAAAAGTCCACAGTTGGTCAAAGATAGAACTGATCAGAAAAACATTAACCTAGGTCTGTATGCTCAAAATCATGAGGTCAAAAAACATAAAGTATCTAAGAAAAAAAATAAGAGTCCTAGAAAAAATGACTTGCCAGTAATTAGTAAATAACATACAATTTACCTTTTTTTCCCTTAGACCTCAAATCACTCTCCTACAAAGCTTGCAGGCTTCTTTCATTTGCATTTCAACATAAGTCATGGCTGAGGTCTGGAAGGAGCAGCAAAAAAACTGCTATTCTGAACAGACATCTCAGGACTAAAGCATTTTAACCATAATTTTCAGGTTCAGATGTTGAAAATTATGATACAAGTTTAAGATACAATTCACAAAATTTTATATCTTTACATCTTGTTTTGTCAACAGACACCATACTATGATTTACTATTTATGTCCAAATTAATGCACTGGTACACACAGTGACATTTTCCCAGGCTACCCAATTCAAAATTGGTGAAAAAAAAAAAAAAAGACCGTATGATTGGGAAGTTTCTTGCCAACTTGGAAGTAGAGTTCTTCAGTTATCCATCCTAAGTATTTAAGTTCTCTGGCATGAATTATCTGAAATCATAAACTAAACAATTACCTAAACCCGACTTTTTACTCCAAGATTGTGCAATGCTTCAAAAACCCATTCAGTTACCAGATTGTTAAAATAAAACATCATCATTTAGACACACATTCAGCTAAGATCATTCCCCCAAAACAATTTATAATATCAACACATTATTGCAGATGTCTTAAAGGGCCAGAAACTAAGACACAATACAGACAGAAAGGAGGTTCAGACTATGGCTGTCAGACAGAACCCTTTAAACCAGAGCAGATAAGAGAAAAATCTCCTACAGCAGTGGCACCATAGATGTCCCCACAAGGGGACCAGATGTTTTCACAGAAGGGCAACCTGAAATGTAAAATAAAGTGTCTCCATGGTGACTTTACTGCATTTAGTGTCACCTTTTTCTTTTTCTCTTTTTTTAACAAGACAGAGGTGGCATAATCCTTACAGTGCAGGGAAGGAAGGAGGTAATTCCCTGAATCAACAGGGCTTTGGCAGCTGCTGGGAGTCCCTCAGTTTCCCCTTTTACATACAGGATTAGCTCCTCTGATTCAGTTCCACATCTAGCATGCTCTATCTCCTAACATTTCAGTAGATAGCTCTCACAAAGTTCCGGGGCAGAGGGGGGGTACAAGATTTGTAACTTAAAGTTTGGTTCCTGACCTTGAAGCCAATTAATACAAATTTAATAATGAGGACTGGGTTTTGAGAAAAAGAAAAAAGGAGTTTTATTGCTTGGCTAACAAAGGAGAAACACAGGGGACTCTGCCAAAGTTGTGACTCTCTTTATCTGGAGGGACAAGGGGTTTTAAAGGAATTTCACTTGTTAACCTGGGAGATACTCAGTTCTTAGGTCCCCAGCAGGCATAGCCCTCTGCAATGGGTGTGCTCCAGGCAGCCAGCTAGGGGCTTCTATCATCCGGCTTTACAATGGGGGATAAAGTTCATTGCAGTTCCTTAAAACACAGTCCAAAGGGGTGTCAGGCTTAATCTCTTTATTTCTGATTTTCATGTCCAATATACTTAAGTTTTTACCACCAATATCACACAACAAAACGAACAAAAACAAACAAACAAAAAACCAAAAAATAGAACACAGAACACAAAAAAACAGAAACCCAGCGCCTAAACACAGAAACAGGGCAAGAGTGCAACATCTTGCTAAAGCTCCAGGGTAGGAGCGCATGCGTGCCCGTCGGCACCTCTCTACAGTTCCAGAGGAATTCCCTACAGAACAGAACAGAGGACAGAAAGATTCTCGTTACTGTCCTGGACAGAAGTATATGTGAGCCTCCCCGTGCCACATCTCTGTCATCAGAAGAGATCTCCCTTAACCAGATATCAGATGTTATAAAGGAGCCACTTACCTATGGAGGCGTCCTCCATCAGGTGCTTGCTAATAGTTTTAGTGCAGAGGTTCACTGCAGTGCTCCCTGGACTAAAGGCTCTCTTCCAAATATAAAGAAGATGGACCAAATCAGGCCTGTGTGGAGAGCGGTTCCTTGGTGCCTATGGTTGATATACCATTCTAATTTGTGAAAGTGCTACAGAAAATAGGGTAAGCCTCCTTCTCATGGTACGCTTGAAAGCAACTGTTTGGACAAAGTGGTTGCCAAGGCAGTGATCTCATTCAGTTCCTGAAGGATGTGACCTCACTTCAATCCCTTGGTAATGGAACTCTCTGAACTTGGGATCCAGGAAGCCAGGCACACAGAGTCAGTCTCAGTCCCAGTCCCAGTGTCTCACTTGCTTCGATTTAGCAAGGACAGAGTCAGTCTTTCTTGGTACCTACTGATGTGAGGATGGCCAAATGCCAGGAGTTCTCTGAAGAGGGGCCTTTCCTGAAAAAGTAGGTAGTGGCTCACAGCTGGCTCCTGACCACTTCACAGAGTTGGACAAGGAGACCAGATCTGAGACAGGAAACGCCATATCGGGGGAACATAGTATGGCCCAGCAGTAAGAGGATACTCTGGAGAGTGAGAGACCTACTTGGGGAAGGAGGTGCCTTTGTGGGTGTGGATGTGTGTTTGTGGTTTTGTCTCATGTTCTGAGAATAGGCAGGAAAGTCGGTTTGTTTGGTTTGGAGTGAACTGTTTCTAGTAAGTTGTTTCACAAGGCGAGTGTTTCTATGTCTGTGTATCCCACTGTGTCCGTGCTTGTAGACATTAGAAAAGAGAATGCATCAATGGATGTTTCCTGTCAAGTAGAAAGCTTCCCAGCATTCATCCTGCCCAATTTATAAATGCACTAGGGCTTGCCTTATCGATGGGCAACACCTGCTATTTTCCTAAGTTCCTGTTTTCTTCCTGAAATCTAGCCACTCTCCAGAATAGGTTCATGCATTTGCATCCACGATATGTACCACCTCCAAGCACTGTGACATGGACATGTACTGGATAGCTGAAGAGAATGGCAAGCATCTCAGAAAAGTCAGATATCACTGTGACCCAGAAAGTCTCAGTAGAGAAACCCTGTGAAGGGCCTTTTGATTACCTATTGTTCTGTTGCCCTGAATGTCAGGAAGGTCTTTGCCTCAGGCCACGCTTTTGTGAAGCCTGAAGAAAACAGTTTTCAAAAGGAAATGAATGGGCATCACCTGTGGTTCTTTGCTTAAATGCATTGTAAAGGGATGTGTCTGAATCAGCCTCTTGGCTCTGTGTGAGCCTGTGGCTTAGATTATCAGCACCTGATGGATCTAAAGAAAGATCCCATGTGTGGATCCAAAATCAAAATGGCCAAAAAATCAGTCATTGTTGATGAAGTCTCTCGCATTCCTCTGTAAGGTTCCTGACCTCAATCAAGTGAGAAAAGGGATCCATTGGGTCAATTGAGTTCTTCAAAGCCTTGCAGATGCTAGCCCATAGGTTCTTGGGTTTTCTTATGAATCCAATTCAAATAAAGAATCTAAACCCCACCGTCAGTAGGCCTCAAATTGAAGAACAGAGCTGTATTAATGGCAGGCATATTTGATCACTCCTGGTTCACAGGAAGGGTGTCCAGGCCACTCTGACTTTTGGCAAATGAGGGGAAAGGGAGATTATTTGGGACACTGTCTTGTGCTGCGCCTCTCATGGAATCCTCCTGCCAGAAGTTATGAAGAGTGTCTATTTGGAAGAAGATGAGTGCCATTTGGGAGTGTTTTGGTTTTAATTGTGGTCATTTGTGTGGTGGTTGGTAGAGATAATTGAGTCCATCTTGTCTTGAACTTTGGTGTGATTCCCCTTAGAGACTGTGTTTTGGAACTGACCTCTGAGAAGGTACAAGGTCCTGTGTCATTGTATATCCATATTTCTGGGACATCTCTACGGAACGTAATTCAAAGCTAAGTATACCAATCAAGGGCCAAATGAACTTCTGGGCTTCAAATCTAACCTAGATTTCTGTTTTCATACTTATATTGAAAGGTTAATAAAATAGGTACTTGTCACTTCCTGTTTTTCTGTATGCTTAATAAAACACTGTTGAAATCTTGAGAACTGTTTGCTCTTCTTGTTCCCAGAATGTGCTGCCCCCAACTGCCAAACTGCAGAATGTACTCCATCAACCATTTGCACGCAAACCGCCCACTCGCCCTTACCCATCAATAAACTTCCCTCCCTGCCCTCTCCAAGGAAAATATATAAGCACTTCTTAAGCTGTTCTCAGGGCTCTCTGCTCTGTTCAAGCGAGCTCTGAGCCCTTGCATGCCGGACTCCCAATAAACCCTTTGCTGTTGCATTAGACAGTCTCTTGGTGGTCTCTTTCATCGATGCTCACCCGACCTTTACTTCTGGTGGCCCCAGCGAGATCCGGCAGCTGCAGATGAAAGACCCCCAATGGGATGCTCTGGGGGTAAATAAGGCCCCTCTTTATGGTTTCAGAATTCAGGTTAGGGTTTGACAAAATGGCTATTGGTAAAGAGCGTGAGCTCTCTCCCCCGGTGGCTGACACACATGTCACAGAGCCACAGGCCATGTCCCTGGGGGATGGACTCGGGAAATCAAGGAACCATAGTCTCCTCGACTCAGTGATATTTTCTTTCAGATTCGGAATTGCCAGCCCATCAGGTTTTGCCGGCTACTCAGTCCTGGTCTCAGTATTGGACGTCCATTGCCTGTCTTTATTGTCTTGTCTTGTCTGTGTCATGTGTTGTTGCTTTCACTGTCTGTGTATATTTCATTATGGGACAGAGCACTTCAATGCCTCTGTCCCTGACCCTTAATCACTGGACCAAAGTCTGCTTAAGGGCTCACAATCTTTCTTTTTCATTAAAACACCAGACCTGGCAGATTCTGTGTCTCAGAATAACCCACCTTTGTAGTCGGATGGCCTCTAGAAGGATGTTTCTACTTCGCACTAATTTGAAAAGTCTGAGATATTGTCTTTCAGCCGGGGCCACATAGACATCCAGATCAATAGCCATATATCTTAACTTGTCAGGACCTCTGCAAATCTCCTCCTCCATGGGTGAAGCCTTTCCTTGTCCCTGCACCCACTACTACTCCTTCCCCTATGATTCTATCTCTCAAACTCTCTGTTCCTCAACCTCCACCCTCTGTTCTCCCTGAGTCTCAAGACTCTACTCGTCCTTATCCTCTGCCCTTGTCCCCCAACCCCCAAAACCCTGTAAGTAATTCCCCTGCTGCTGACTCAGCCTCTCCACCATTCGAGGAAGCCAGAATGGCCCAGCGCCCTCCAGATGACTGTCCCATGACACACACAGCGCCTCCTTCCCTGGAGGAAGCTGGCCCGGCTAAAAAAACTCAGAGAACTCGCCAACGTTTTCACACCTGCCTACTTGGAATGACTGCCAACAACTCCTAGGGACTCTCTTCATGACAGAGGAATGAGAGAAAAACCTCCTGGAATCTAGAAAAAAATATCCTCGGACCTGATGGGCGACCAACACAACTTCCCAACATAATAAAAGCTGCCTTCCCCTTTAACCAACCCAACTGGGACCCCAACACCTTTGAAGATAGGGAGCATCTGTCCAATTATTGCCAGGCTCTAATTGCGGGTATCCAAGGGGCCGCTAGGTGACCAACTAATTTGGCCATGGTAAGAGAAATTATTTAAAGGCCTGATGAATCTTCCTCTATGTTTCTAGAGAGAATTATGGAGGCATATAAGAGATATACTCCTTTCGATCCTCAGGCAGAAGATCAAAAGGCATCTGTCACGATGGCCTTAATTGTTGAAGCTGCCATGGATATTAAAAAAAAAAAGTTAAAAGAGAGATTTAGTCAGAGAAGCCAAAAAAATATACTATAAAAGAGAAACAGGGAAAAAGAAAGGGAGCAGAGGGAGGATGAGAGAAGCAAAAGAAAGACTAAGGCATTGACTAAGATCCTGGTCACAACAAGAAAGAGGCCAGAAATTAAGACATAAGGTGACAGGAAGCGATACCTGGGCCCGTGCCACAGGCCACCCTGGCCTCAGATCAATGTGCCTACTGTAAAAAAAAAGGACACTGGGCCAAAGAGTGCCCTATAAAGAGACAGACATGCCAGCCAGCCATTCTGACTCTGGGGGATGACTAAGAAAGTTGGGGCTCAGATTCTTTCCCCTAGCTCAGGGTAAGATTTGAAGTGTAGGGGACCCCAGTAAACTTTGAAGTGAATACAGGAGCAGTATACTCAGCCCTTAAGGCCCCATTGGGCCGTCTATCAAATAAAAGGTCTGTAGTTCAAAGGGCTAACGGCAGTAAATATCGGGCTTAGATTTCTAAGAGGACCATGGACCTGGGGAAAGGAAAAATCCATCACTCCTTCCTAGTAATCCCAGAATGCCCGCACCCATTGATGGGCAGAGATCTGCTCACCAAGCTCTGGGCCAAAATAACTTTTAACCCTGAAGGCCCCCAAATGAAATTTCTAAATCCTTCAGTAAAAACTCCTATAGTCACGGCTTTCACTATATTAGTAGAAGATGAACGTCCACTCTTCACACCCCCCAAGACTGATCAAACAGGCAAGCTACCCCAGAAATGGATAACAGATTACCGAGATGCATGGGCAAAAACTGCTGTGTTAGGCCTGGCCGTGAAACAACCTCCAATAACAGTGGATTTAAAAACCTCAGCCTCCCCAATCAATGTCAAATAATATCTTCTAAGCATAAAAAGCTAAAGATGGGATAAGGCCCTATATTCAGAAATATCTGGCCTTAGGGGTCCTAAGGCCCTGTCAATTGGCCTGGAACACTCCCCTGCTATTAGAAGAAAAAGCCAGGAACCAGGGACTATCACCCTGTTAAAGACCTAAGAGAGATCAACAACAGAGTGCAGGACATTTACCCCACGGTACCTAATCTGTTCAATCTGCTTTGCACTCTGAACCCTGAGCAGAAATGGTATACTGTTCTGGACTTAAAACAAGCTTTCTTTTGCTTGCCTCTGCATAAGGATAGTCAGTTGCTGTTTGCTTTTGGGTGGGTAGACCCAGAAACCGGAAAGTCTAGTCAACTAACTTGGACTAGACTCGCAGAGGGGTTCAAAAACTCCCCCACTCTCTTTGATGAAGCCCTTCACAGAGATCTCAACAATTTCAGAACTACACACCCCGAATTCACCCAGCTTCAATATGTGGATCACCTGCTACTGGCATCCAACACCAAGGAAAACTGAACTGGGACCCAAGCACTATTATCCGAGCTTGCTCAACTCGGGTATAGAGCTTCGGCCAAAATTGCCCAATTTGCCAGCAAGAAGTAATCTTCCTCGACTATTTCCTTAGGGGCGGTAAACGATGGCTCACTGAGCCCAGAAAACAAACCATTGAGCAGATACCAAGCCCATCTTACAGCAGACAACTAAGAGTTTCTTGGGATTGCTGGGTTTTGCAGGTTATGGATAAATGGGTTTGAGTCCTTAGCTGCTCCTTTATACCCGCTGTTAAAGGGAGATGCCCAATTCCAATGGACCCCTAAGTACCAGGAAGTTTTAGATAACATCTAAGGACACTGACATTGAACGCCTCAACTTTACTGAGCTCAGCCTGCAATTACAGAAAGCCCTACACTACGTTAAAAATGTACATCAACTCACTCACCTTGGTTCAAAGAAACTGCAGGCATTCCTGTAGGATTAAGAACAGAGTTTTCCACTAACTGACGCACAGCGAAAGGAAATAATTGAACTGGTAACAAAAGCCTGTCGGGTCAGTCAATTGTTTAATGCTTACCCTTCCAAGTTTCTTAGACGAAAGCACCTACGAGGAACCAGACCAGGACAATTCTGGGAAGTGGACATTACTGAAATTAAGCCAGCAAGGTATGGACTTAAATATCTCCTAGTCTTTGTGGATACATTCTCAGGATGGATTGAAGCCTTACACACACACACACACACACACACACACAGAAAAAAAAAAAAACGGCGCAAATGGTTCTCAAGAAGATCCTGGAAGATATTTTTCCAAGATACGGTCTGTCTAAGATAATAGGGTCTAATAATGGACTTGTGTTCATGGCCCAGGTAAGTCAGGTGTGGATTAATTGTAAGTTACATTATGCTTATATACCCCAGAGCTCAGGAGAGGTAGAAAAAATAAATAGAACCATTAAACAGACCTTAACAAAATTAAGCTTAGAGACCGGCATAAAAGATTGGACTATGCTCCTGCCTTATGCACTGTTTCATGCGAGAAATACTCCCTCAGTTTCTTTGTGTAACCTCACCCCCTATGAAATTCTCTATGATGCCCATCATCCAGTAAGGGACCTAATCCCCAACTCTAAGGCCTAACAATCCCTTCCACACCCCTTGCTTGACAGACTTAAAGCCATTGAAAGAACTCAGTGATAACTGTGGAAACAGCTGGCCACTGCCTACCAACCTGGGGACGAGGGGATTCCACATCAATATCAAGTAAGAGACTTCGTCAACATAAGACAACATCAGGTGTTATCCCTAGAACCCGGCTGGAAAGGAACATACCAGGTGCTACTTATAACACCTACAGGCATAAAAGTAGACAGAATCACTTTTTGGATCCATGCCTCTCATCTCAAGCCTTCGCTGTGTCCAGACTCTGGTTGGAAACTGGAAAAAACTGGTAACCATTTCAAATTGCGTATTCGCTATGTGGACAAGACTATAGACTCTCCCCTTGGCCACCAGTACTCCTAACCCTCATCAGCCTGTTCAGCAGTGAAGGCTGATCTGAAATCCTACTAGACAAGAAGTATGGTCTATCTCGCATACAGCCCCCTTAGGGACCTGGTGGCTATCTCTCCACCCAGACATTTTTCAGCTTGGTATAGGTCTTTCCTATTGAGATAACCCCAATGAAGAGGATCCCACTAAAGTTCCATTAAATCCCTTCCATACCATAGATAATTGAAACAAACATTATGGATGCACAGAAACGCGAGCCAGATTCAGGTTGGTTAGCCTAGATTACTATATATGCCCGACGGACTATCAAAGCCACAAACAGCCATGGCTGTGTGGGGGGAAAGCCAACTTCTTGTGTAATTCATGGGGATGTGAGCATACCGGGGCTGCCTGGTGGAACCCAAACTCCTCATCAAATTCAGTACACAGCATTGGCCATATAACCAATTAGACAACCAAAAACTATGGCCCCCAGAGGGTTCTCTAGATCCTCAAATTCTGCGTGACATTTTTAACTTTGGCAAGTGCTCAAAAGGGGAAAATTCCCCTATGTGGAATCCTTTTCCCTCCTTCACTCACATCCTGTACTATGCTTCTCCAATAGTTCCTCACCCTCAGCCTTCTGCTCTAGACTCTCTGCTGTCACTCCCACCTCAGCAACCTGATTTCTTCCCTCCAATTACTACATCAAAAACCCAAACCTCCGCCAGTTCTCAGACCATTGCCCCCTTGCTGAGGTAGCAGGTACCGAGGTACCCCTCCACTCACTCACTCCTCTCTTTTTCTGTCTGTGCCTGCACTAGGTCCCACCAAGTCCTTTAAGAAGCTAAACCAAAGCTCAAACCAGCTGAGAAGAGCCCCCAGACCCCTATCCAAGATGTAATAAAAATAGCCTTTAAAGTTGCTTTGTCATCACTGAAAACAGGTTACTAAGAATTTAAAGTCCCTCACAGGCTTTTTGGAATACTCACTCCCATCTTCACCTCTGCTCTACCTGTTCTACTGCTCAAGTTTTGTTCTAGGAAAATCCCAAACCCCTTTTCCATTATTCTTTTACATCTCATCTTCCTCATTCTCAGATCCACGGAGCTGCTCTCAGCCTCGCCTTCCCCGTCTTCCCCCTCTGTACCAGGTCCATAGATATGTCTTAAATAACCTTCTCCAGAAGTCTTCACCGAGGCTTACATTAGGTCTTTCAGCAAAAGAGTCCCTCTGAAAGAGTTCAATGTAGATGAACTTCCACTTTTCGTGTTGCCCTGTTCTACTTGGCCACTCGCTGAAAAAATCACCACCCCTAAGCTTGACACCGCCTTACTAGATTTTCACAAAATATGTGAACAAGGCCTCTGGCCTTGAGCTGGGGATTCACAGAGATGGCTAGATTTCTAAGATAAAAAAGTTACCAATTGGGCTTCATGGTGACAGCTGGCAGGGAGAAAAAAAGAGACAAAAAAGCTCTCCCTTTCCAAGGTGTCTTTGAAAAGTTAACTTGCCCAGAACAGAGGAACAAAAACAAAAACAAAAACTGATTTCTGTGAATTTCTACAGACTATGAACTTCTGAGCCACTTCCCTTACATGTTGGGTACAAATTCTAAAACTACTGAAACTTGGGCTTCAGGGGATTAATTGATTACAACAGAAGCAATGCCCTCTAAATCCGGATGCAACCAAATAAGACTGTTTTCCTGTGTTTGGTGCTATCTTAGGTCCCTTTCCTTGTCCGTCCCTACAACAGTATAATTCTATACACTTTAACATTATTTATGTTTTCATAAAATGGTCAATATATGTGATTAATTATGTAATGATGCAGATGTTTTCCAGAGTTCTCTATCATGACTTAGGTTCATTTAAAGATCAACTAGGGGGGCATTCAACCCGGTTCCACTGGGAACCTGTATCCCTCACTTTAGCCATCCTATTAGAAATAATAGTTGCTGAAGGGGTGGGCTAGTCCATGAGACACAACAAAGACACAATTAGAAGCAGAAATATGCCAAAGTTTAAAGACATTAAAAACCGACATCACAGCTTTACAGGAATTTTAACCTCTCTCTTTCTGAAGTTGTTTTACAAAGCAGGCGAGTGTTGGACCTCCTCTTTATGAGAGAAAGGTGCCTTTTTGCTTGCATTGAGGGAAGAATGTTGTTTTTATGCCGACAATACTGGAGTTGTAAAAGAATCTATGAGTAAATTAAGAAAACGACTTGAAGAGCGTCAAAGAGAGACAGAGGCCCCAAAAGGGAGCTTTGAGTCTTGGTTCACATAGTGACCTGATTAACTACGCTTTTATCTTCCATGGCCGGTCCATTAAAAATCCTCATATTATTGCTAACGTTAGGACCCTGTTTGCTCAACCGTGTAGTTTCCTTTCTAAACCAAATCGAACCTGTTATTAATCCTAACCATACACTGTTCTCTCAGTCTAATTTTACAGAAGAGCAGGGACAGAATTGGTATTAAAATACAGAATTATAGAGGATCTTCCACCTGCTGAAAACCTCAAAGGTCCACGCAGAAATGATCCCTGGAGAAGATGTAGGCAAGTACGAAGGACCTGAGAGAGCAAAAGTCTTCCATGGCAAACAACCTGCTCAGGATGAAGGGATGTGTCTGAATCAGCCACTCTCTTCTTAATGTAGAGAAGGTGTACCAAAGCAGGCATGTGTTGAGAGCTGCTCCTGCATGCCTATGGTTGACATACCACTCTGACCTGTGAAAGTGTCACAGGAAGTAGGAGCAGCATCCTTCTCATGGTGACCTTGGAAGCAACCGTTAAGACAAAGTTGTTGCCAAGGCAGTGACCTCATTCAGTTCCAAAAGGAAGTGACCACACCTAACTTCCTTGGTGATGGAACTCTCTGAACTTGGAATCCAGGAAGCCAGGCACCCAGAGCCAGTCAGAGTCCCAGTCCCAGTGGTCAAACTTATTTTGATTTACCAAGGACAGACTCAGTCTTTCTTGGGACCTACTGATGTAAGGATGGCCAAATGCAAGGAAAGCTATGAAGAGGGGCCTTTCCTGAGAAAGCAGGCAGTGGCTCACCGCTGGCTCCTGACAACTTCACAGAGTTGGCCAAAAAGACCAGATCTGAGACAGAACAGGCTATTTCCAGGGAACATAGTAAGGCCCACCAGTCAGAGGACACTCCGGATAGTCACAGAACTACTTGGGGAAAGGAGCTGCCTTTGTTGTGTGGGTGTGGGTTTGTGGTTTTGTCTCATGTTCTGAGAATAGGTATGAAAGGCAGTTTGTTTTGTTTGGAGTGAACTGTTTCTTGTAAGTCGTTTGACAAGGCGAGAATTTCTATGTCTGTGTATCCCACTGTGTCCGTGGTTGTAGACATTAGAAAAGAGAATGCATCAATGAATATGTCCTGTCTAGTAGAAAGCTTCACAGCATTCATCCTGCCCTATTTATGAATGGACTGCAGCTTGCCTTATTGATGTGCAACACCTGCTATCTTCCTTAGTTCCTGTTTTATTCCTGAATTCTGGCCACTCTCCAGAATAGGTTCATGGTTTTCTGTTTAAGATATGTACAACCTCGAAGCTCTGTGACATGACCATGTACTGAAGGGAATGGTGAGCATCTCAGAAAACTCAGATATCAGTGTGACCAGGAAAGTCTCAGTGGAGAAACCCTGCTTGGGGCCTTTTGTTTACCTATTCTTCTGTTGCCCTGAATGTCAGGAAGGTCTTTTCCTCAGTCCACCACTTTTTGAAGCCTGAAGAAAACAGTTTTCAAATGGAAATGAATGGGCATTACCTGTGGCTCTTTGCTTAATTGCTTTGGAAAGGATGTGTCTGAATCAGCCTATTTACCCTGTGTGAGGCTGTGACTTAGATTCTCAGCTCCTGATGGATCTAAAGAAAGATCCCATGTTTACATCCAAAAACAAAATGGCCAAAAGAGCAGTCCTTGTGGATGAAGTCTCTCGCCTTCCTCTGTAACTTTCCTGACCTCCATCAAGTCAGATTAGGGATCCTTTGGGTCAAATGAGTTCTTCAAAGCCCTGCAGAGGCTAGCCCATATTTGCTTGGGTTTTCTCAAGACTCCAATTCACATAAAGAATCCAAACCCCACAGTCATTTGGCCTCAAATTGAAGAAGCGGAGCAGTATTAACGGGAGGCCTACTTAATCTCTCCTGGTTCACAAGAAGGGTGTCCAGGCCACCCTGAATTTAGGCAAATTAGGTGTAAGAGAGCTTATTTTGGACACGGTCTTGGGGTGTGCCCCTCATGGAAAACTCCAGCCATAGGTTATTGTGAGTGTCTATATGGAAGAAGATGAGCGCCACGTTGGAGTGTTTTGGTTTAAATTGTGGTCATTTGGGTGGCGGTTGGAAGAGATGACTTGGTCCACATGTTCTTGAACTCTGGTGTGATTCCCTTAGAGTCTGAGTTCTGGAACTGACCTCAGAGAAGTATTGCCATAAATAGTGTTGAGATTTTAGGAAGCCAGGCATGAGCGTTGCCCTTGGAAACTGAGTTCTAGGCCCAGGGTGGCTTTCCACAGAGCACTGAGCCTCTCAGCCAGGATACCACAAATTTTATTCTGAAAGACTTGGCACCCATAGTTGAGAGTCAAAACTCATATGGACCTCACATTGTAGACCTAAATGGGCATAACATCATATGATCTTTTGGCCACTCTTTGGGAAGCCTTACCTGTGAGTGTTCTCCAGAGATTTCATTGAAATGAGCTTCCTAACCATTTAATGGTTCCTGAAAGAATTGAAACTCACAGTGCCTCCAACTTCATCCTTGAAAAATGGCTAGATAAATACCATGAAATTTTTGAATTTCCCATCACCAGGTGGCACTGGAAAACCTTTTGATGTCCTGTTGCTGATCATGAATATACCAGACATTGCCTTGATTGACTGGGTTTCATGTAAATGGTGTAGAACAGAGATGCCAGTAAGTTGGACTCTGTTGAGTAGTAGGTTAGAGCAGTGGTGGGCAGGTATGTGATAAAACATCTGTGGTGGGGCCATGTGTATCTTCCATTGGTTTCAAATGCCTTGTGACTGACATGGTGCAGCCAGCAGAACCTTCCATGTAAAGGCAAGTTGTTATTTGGAGAGGTTTCAGGACATTGTTCAGAATCAGGGTGCTATGGTCAAGGGGGCAAGATATGTAGGATAGGATCCTAGTTCTTGGATCCTCCTGCAAAACCTGACCAACCATACATGACAGAACTTCCTCTTGCACTGTGACCCAGTTGAACTCTTTGTATTTCGTGAAGCAAATACAAAACACCCATGGCAGCAGGAAGAAACACCACGAAAATGGAAGATGACCATATGGCTTCACAGTGCACACTGGCACACATTTATTCCCCAGTGGCCACAGTTTACCTAAAAAGAGAATTCAGCACTGCTGCCTCATGTACATTGGGAAATAAGAAACCATGTCCTCCAGGTCTCATAGATCCAGACCAAGCTTTTATGGTCTCCCTAGAAAGAAAGCTAAAGCTCCTGACAACAACATATTTTTCAAGTGCCCAAACTCACAGGCAGTTTCTCTAGAAATCTCTAGGCCAGCAGACCTCCATGTTTGTGGAGTTTTTACCCTGTCCCATACTTTTGGAAACTACTCTACCACTTCAAAGGTTGTGAGCTCCTGAGCATATTGCATTCCACAAATTTATTCACAGATTTTCTAAATCTTCTCCTCTAATTGTGTCTTACTTGGGGTGAAGGAATTGTCAAGGCATTGTTCTGGATGAGAGTGGGAATAATTTTGTGTAGCACATATTTACATACACATTGGATTCATTGTTCAATTTTCCATTCGAAATGCTGAATCTTTGACACTAACCCATACCCTACTAGACTCTGACTACTAATTCTAATATGATGGAGAAAAGTAACCCAAACAGAATAGAAATACTAGCACTTCAGAGGAGGCATGGTGGATAGTTGGTTTGCCTTTTGCATGATATAGGGTAGGAGTTATAAATCTTGTCAATTTTTTGTTGAAATAGTTCTGCATGTGTTTTTAAAGTTAACACATATGTGAATTCCTGTCTCCATTTTTCTGTAGCCTATTCAGCACATGTATTTTTATATGCACATATAGAATCCTACCTGGTATCACACGTATATTCTTGAGAGGTGGCTAACTTGGCAGATACAAAGTGTGAGAAGAGATCACTCCTCATTAATGCTTTTGGAACTGAAAATTCAGACTATGAGTGAGCTTCTTAGTTGAAAAACATTATACATAAATCCATGTTCAGTAAAATTAATATTTTGGATCTGTGGATGATATATATTTCACAATGAATTTTAATTGGCATATATATTGCAACTATTTAATGTCTCTGTGTGTGTTTTGTGTGTGTGTGTGTGTGTATATATATATATATATATATATATATATATATATATATACTCTCTAGATTTTTCAAAATATAAAATATATGTGTCCTATTATACACTCCCTAAATTCATTCTTGTTCATGTATGTGGTTTTATATTAAACTTTTCATAAGATTATTTTAAAAATATTCATCCACCTGAAATACATATTTGTTTTCTAGTACTAAAAAGTTACTTCAATGAATGGTGCAAACAAATCCTTATATTTTTACAGTAGCTGACCCACTTTAACATCAATGCAAGTAGATTCCTATGGAACATGATGTGTATTTTGACGTTCATTTTTATTAAACACTGGTACATTACTATTTCTGCAGTTTTTATACATTATAGAATATACATTTCATCCACAAGTTCACAAATTTAAAGAAATTTGTAACATATTCAATCACTTCCTGCTTCAGAACATATGTATTCGTCCTTGTTTTTGAGTGCTCATTTCATGAGATTTCTTTCCAAACACATTATTTTCGATTTCCATAATCAAATTTGAAGCAAAATTCACACACTCTTGGTGATAAACCACAACCGTAATATTACCATTAGATGTATTACTGGTTGGAATGAATGTATGTATATCAATATATGATTCCTGTGTATTTTCAGATATCAATTCAATCCATTATTTAAAGTTGGAACAAGTTATATTATTTATTCGCAGTATGGTCTATTCATGCATTATCTCTATATTCATACATACATGGTACACCTATATGTACCCCCAATACTAATTTATACCCCTTCAAATTGTTGCTCCAAGAAATGGTGCAAGAAATACTCATGTCACCTGATCTACATATACGTTTTATCACAGTAATATTCTGGCCACAAAATGCAAAGTCACACTTACGATTGTACCAAAGCCTAAATGGAATGTGAGTATGGATTATGAAAATAACCCATGTCCAGGTTGCCTAATGCTCTCAAATGTCAATCCTATTGGTGACTACATATTTGTTACTTCCTAAGACTATATATTCAATCTCAAGCCTGTTGAAAATGTCTTTTGCTATCACTCACTTTATACTTTGCCTGATTTCCTAATGTCTCTATTGATATCTGCTTTCCTACATATTTTTCCCAGTTCATCACTGTGACTGACTCTTCACATATGCTGACATTTACATTTTCTGTCTACCTGAAAACCTATTGCTAAAGAACTATTTGTCCAAATGCTATACTGACACTTTTTTATAATCCTACCAACTATCTTCCTAATCCTACCGACTCTTCCTCTTTGAATGGTTGTTCTCCTCAACATTCAATCATCCAAGGTATCAGATCTTATGCCATTGTGTATAGATTTATCTGAGACATCTGTGCAGAACATAATTAAAAGCTAAGTATCCCAATCAAGGACCCAATGCCCTTCTGGGCTTCAAATGTTACCGAGATTTCTGTTTTCATTCATATATTTCACCTATATAATCTTATAAATATTGCAGGTTCCCAATACCATTATTCATCCAGCAGAATGATCCTAACCCAAATCAAACATGTTATTAACTGTAACCCAACACTGTTCCCTCAATCTAACTTTACAGAAGAGCAGGGACAGAGTTGGTCTTACAATACAGGAATGTAGGAGATCTTCAACTTCCGGAGAACTTCAAAGGTCCATGCAGAAATGACCCCTAAAGAAGATGTAGGCAGCTATGATGGACCTGAGAGTGCGAAAGTCATCTTTCATGACAAAAAAAACCAAACAGGTCAGGATGAAGGGGTGTGTCTGAAGCAGTCTCTCTCTTGTTAATGTAGAGAAGATGGACCAAACCAGGCTTGTGTGGAGAGCTGTTCCCGGGTGCCTATGGTTGATATTCCATTCTAACTTGTGAAAGTGTCATAGGAAGTAGGGGCAGGATCCATCTCATGGACCCTTGGAAGCAACTGTTAGGACAAAGTGGTTGCCAAGGCAGTGACCTCATTCAGTTCTAGACGAAGTGACCCATGTCACTTTCTTGTTGATGGAACACTCTGAACTTGGAATCCAGGAAGCCAGGCACCCTGAAGCAGTCCCAGTGTAAGTCCCAGTGGTCTCAAATTTTTGGATTTAAGAAGGATAGAGTAAGTCTTTCTTGGCAACTACTAAATTGAAGATGGACAAATGCCAGGAAAGCTCTGAATAGGGGCTTTACCTGAGAAAACAGGCAGTGGCTCACCGCTGGCTCCTGATAACTTCACAGTTTTGGCCAAGAAGACCAGATCTGACATAGGACAGCCCATTTCGGGGAAACATAGTATGGCCCACCAGTCAGAGGATGCTCCGGATAGTCACAGACCTATTTGGGGAAAGAAGGTGCCTTTGTGG
This sequence comes from Callospermophilus lateralis, assembly GCF_048772815.1. NCBI lineage: Eukaryota > Metazoa > Chordata > Mammalia > Rodentia > Sciuridae > Callospermophilus > Callospermophilus lateralis. The sequence continues at coordinate 421,388 of NW_027511797.1, read as the reverse complement.
GTGTGTGTGTGTGTGTTTGTGTGTTTGTGATTTTTGTCTCAAGTTTTGAGAAAATGTAGGAAAGTTGGTTTGTTTGGTTTGGAGTGGACTGTTTCTAGTAAGTCCTTTGAGAAGGTGAGTGTTTCTATGTCTGGGTATCCCACTGTATTTGTGGTTGTAGACAATAGAAAAGAGAATGCATCAATAGATGTGTCCTGTCTAGTAGAATTCTTCGCAGAATTCATCCTGTCCAATTTATGAATGGACTGCAGGTTACCTTATGGATGGGCAACACCTATTACCTTCCTACATTCCTGATATCTTCCTGAATCTGGTCACTCTCCCATAGCCTCATGGTTTTGTGTTCAAGATATGTATCTCCTCCACAATCTGGGACATGGCCATGTACTGGATAGCTGAAGAGAATGGTGAATATCTCAGAAAACTCAGATATCAGTGTGACCAGGAAAGTCTCAGTGGAGAAAATCTGCTTTGGTATTTTGCTTACCTATTGTTCTGTTGCCCTGAATGAAAGGAAGGACTTTGCCTAAAGCCACACATTTCCAAAGCCTGAAAAAAACAGTTTCCAAATGGAAATAAATGGGCATCACCTGTGGCTCCTGGCTTAATTGCTTTGCAAAGGGATATGTCTGAATCAGCCTCTTAGTGCAGTGTGAGATTATCGCTTAGATTCTCAGCACCTGATGGATCTAAAGAAAGATCCCATGTGTGCATCCAAATCCAAAATGGCCAAAAGAGAAGTCATTGTGATGAAGTCTCTTGCCTTCCTCTGTAAGGTTCCTGATCTCCATCAAGTGATAACAGGGATCTTTGGGTCAACTGAGTTCTTCAAGCCCTGCAGAGGCTAGCCCATAGGTGCTTGGGTTTTCTCATGACTGCAAATCACATAAAGAAACTATACCCGACAGTCTGTATGCCTCAAATTGGAAAAGCAGAACAGTATTAATGGCAGACCTCTTTGATCAGTCCTGGTTCACAGGAACGTTGTCCAGGAAACACTGACTTTAGACAAATGAAGGGCAAGGGAACTTATTTTGACTTTGTCTTTGGCTGTGTGCCTCATAAAAACTTCCAGCCAAGGTTATGATGAGTGTCTATATGGAAGAAAATGAGGGCCATGTGGGAGTGTTTTGGTTTTAATTCTGGTCATTGGTGTGGCGGTTGGAAGAGATGACTGGGTCAACTGGGCTTGAACTCTGGTGTGTTTCCACTTAGAGACTGAGATCTGAAACTGATCTCAGAGAAGAATTGCCATGAATTGTGTTGGGATTTTAGGAGGCCACACATGAGAGTCGCCCTTGGAACCTGAGATCTAGGACCAGGGTGGCTTTCCACAAAGAACTGGGAATCTCAGCCTGGATATCACATGATTTTATTCTGAAAGACTTGGCAGCCATAGTTGAGAGTCAAAAGACATAGGACCTCACATTGTTGATCTCAATGGTCCTGGCTTCAAGTGACCTTTTGTCCACTCTTTGGAAAGCCTTGCCTGTGAGAGTTCTCTAGAATTTTCTTTGAAATGAACTTTCCCAACATTTAATGGTTCCTGAATAATTGTGCATCCAAAGTCATCCTTGAAAAATGGCTAGATAAATACCACGAAATTTTTGAATTTTCCATGACCAGGTGGAACTGCAGAAACTTTCGATGTCCTGTTGCTTACCATGAGTGTACCAGACAGTGCCTTGATTGACAGGGTTTCATGAAAATTGTTTAGAACAGAGATGCCAGTATTTTGGAGCCTGCTGAGTAGTGGGCCTAGAGCAGTGGTGGACAGGTGTGTGATAAAACATCATGGTGGGGCCATTTGGATCTGCCATTGGCTTCCAAATGGCTTGTAACTGACAGAGTGCAGACATCAGACCCTTATATGTAAAGGCATCTTGTTATATGGCGTAGTTTCAGGGCAATGTTCAGAATCAGGTTGCTATGGACAAGGGGGCAATCTTTGAGAGATAGAAGCCTGGTTGGTGAATTTTCTTGCAGACCCTGACCCACCACACGTGACAGAAATACCTCAAGCACTGTTTCCCAGTTGAACTCCTTGTATTTTGTGAAGCATGAACCAAACTCCAAGTGCAGCAGCAAGAAACACCACGAAAAGTGGAGGATGACCAAATTGTTTCACAGTCCACACAGGGAGACACAGTTTACCTACAAAGAGAGAATTGAGCACTGCTGCCTCGTGTTCATTGGAAAATAGGAAACGATGTCCTCCAGGTCACATAGATGAAGACCCAGCTTTGAGGGTCTCACTACAAAGGAAGCTTAACTCCTGACAACAACCTATATTTCAGTGCCCAACTTCACTGGCAGTTTCTCAAAAAGTTTTAGGCAAGCAGAGCTTCATGTTTGTGGAGTGTGTACCCTGTCCTTACTTTTGGAAACTCCTATACCACCTCCAAGTTTGTGCACTCCTGAGCATTTTCGATTCCAGAAATGTAATCACAGATTTTGTAACTCTTCTACTCTAATTGTGTCTTCCTTGGGGCGAAGGTAATGACAAGGCATTGTTCTGGATGAGAGTTGGAAGATTAATTTTCCTTTTTTCCATTTGAAATTCTGAATCCCTGACACTAACCCATATTCTACTAGACTCTGACTACTAATCCTAATATGATGGAAGAAAGTAACCCAAACAGTACATAAATACTTGCAGTTCAGAGTTGGACTTGCCTTTTGCATGATAAAGTGTAGGTGTTATAAATCTATTCAATATTTAATTGAAATAGTTCTCAATGTGTTTTAAAGTTAACAAATATGTGAATTACGGTCTCCCATTCTCTGGAGCCTATTCAGCACATGTATTTTTATATGCACAAATAGAATCCTACAAGGTATCACACGTACATCCTTGTAAGATATATGACTTAGCAGATACAAACTGTGAGAAGTGATCACTCCTCCTAAACGCTGTTGTAACTGAAAATTCAACCTATGGGTGAGCTTCCCAGTGGAACAACATTATACATAAACCCATGTTCACTAAAATGAATGTTTTTGCATCTTTATGATATATATTTCATGATGAATTTTGATTGGCATATATATTGCTACTTTTTAATGTCTGTGTTTGTGTGTGTGTGTGTGTATATATATATATATATATATATATATATATATATATATATATACTCTCCATATTTTTAAAAATATGAAATATATGTGTCTTATATACACTCCCTAAATTCATTCATGTTCATGTATGTGGATTAATAATCAACTTTTCACAAGATTATTCTTAAAAATATTCATCCACCCGAAATACATATTTGTTTCCTAGTACTGAAAACTAACTTCAGTAAAAGGTGCATACAAATCCTAATATGTGTACATTAACTGACCCAGTTTAACATTAATGCATGTAGGTTCCTATGGGACATGATGTGTATTTTGACGTTAATTTTTATTCCACACTTGTACATTACTATTTCATCAGTTTATGCACATCATAGGATATATATTTTATTCACTAGTTAGCAAATTTATAGGCATTTGTTTCACTTTCAATCACTTCCTGCTCCAGAACACATGTATTCCTCTATGTCTCTTGACTGGTCTATTCATGAGACTTTTTTCCAAATATATTATTTTCTATTTCCATAATCAATTTTGAACCAAAACTCACACACCCTTCATGATAAACCGTAACCCTAAGATGATCGTTAGATATATAACTGGTTGGAATGAATGATTGCATATCAATATAAAATTTCTTATAAATTTTCAGATATTTATTCAATTCATTATTTAAAGTGGATCCAGTTATATTATTTATTCACAATATGGTCTATTCATGCATTATGTCTATATTCATAGAAACAGGGTACACCTATTTGTACCCCCATACTAATTTGTAAGTCTTCAAAATATTGCTCCCAGAATTGGTGGAAGAAATACGATTGTCACCTGATCTACATACACATTTTATTACAGAAATATTCTGGACACAAAAAGCATAGGTCACACTTACAATTGTACCAAAGCGTAAATGGAAAGTGAGCATGGATTACTAAAAACATTCATGTCCAGGTTGCCTAATGCTCTCAAATATCAATTCTATTTTTGACTACATATTTGTTTCTTCCTAAGATTATATATTCAACTTCAAACCTGTTGAAAATGTCTAACCCTATCACACAATTTATACTTTGCTTAATTTCCTAATGTCTCTATTGATATCTGATTTCCTATATTTTTCCCCAGTTCATCATTGTGACTGACTCTTCACATGTGCTTACATTTACATACACTCTCTACACTAAATTCTATTGCTAAAGAACTTTTGGTCCAAATCCTATACTCACTCTTTTTTCTAAACCTACCAACTAAATTCCTAATCCTGCCGACTATCGGTTTTTGACTGGATGTTCTCTTCAACATTCAATATCCAAGGTACAAGGTACGATGCCAGTGTATATTGATTTATCTGAGACATCTGTGCTGCACATTACTCAAAGCTAAGTATCCCACTCAAGTCCCCAATGCCCTTCTGGGCTTCAAATCTTACCTAGATTTCTGCTTTCATACTTATGTTTCACATATATACTCTTGTAAACATCGCATTTTGCCAATACCATTATTCATCCCGCAGAATTATTTGTAACCCAAATTGAACAAGTTATTAACCCTAACCATACACTGTTACCTCAGTATAACTTACTTAAGAGCAGGGACAGTGTGGGTCTTACAATATAGGAATGTAGATGATCTTCCACCTGCTGAGAACATCAAAGATCCATGGAGAAATGATCCTTGCAGAAGATATAGGCAGCTATGTAGGACCTGAGAGAGCAATAGTCATCTTCCATGGCAAACAACCTGGTCAGGATTAATTGATGGTCTGAATCAGCCTCTCTCTTCTTAATAAAGAGAAGATGGACTGAACCAGGCCTCTGTGGAGAGCTGTTCCCTGGTGCCTATGGTTGATATACCATTCTAACTTCTGAATGTGTCCCAGGATGTTGGGGCAGCCTCCATCTCATGGGAACCCTGGAAGCAACTGTTAGCACAAAGTGGTTACCAAGGCAGTGAGCATATTCTGTTCCTGAAAGAAGTGACCTCACTTCACTTCCTTGGTGATGGAATTCTCTGAACCTGGGATCCAGGAAGGAAGGCACGCAGAGCCAGTCCCACTCCCAGTTCCAGTGGGCTAACTTGTTTGCTTTTCCCAAAGACATAGTCAGTCTTTCTTGGTACCCACTGATGTGAGGATGGCCAAATGCCAGCAGAGCTCTGAAGAGGGGCCTTTCCTGAGTAAGCAGGTAGTGGCTCACCTTTGGCTCCTGACAACTTCACAGAGTTGGCCAAGGAGACCAGATCTGAAACAGGACAGGCCATTTTGGGGGAACATAATATGGCCCACCAGTCAGAAGACACTCCGGATAGTCACAGACCTATTTGGGGGAAGGAAGTGCCTTTGCCGTTGTAGGTGTGAGTTTGTGGTTTTTTCTCATGTTCTGAGAATAGGTAGGAAAGGTGGTTTGTTTGGTTTGGAGTGGACTGTTTCTAGTAAGTCGTTTGACATGGTGAGTGTTTCTAAGTCTGTGTATCCCACTGTATCCGTGGTTGTAGACATTAGAAAAGAGAATGCATCAATGGATGTGTTGTCTCTAGTTGAAAGCTTCCCCGCATTCATACTGCCCAATTAATGAATGGACTGCAGCTTGCCTTATGGATGGGCAACATCTATTATCTTCTAAAGTTCCTGTTTTCTTCGTGAATTCTGGCCACTCTCCAGAATAGACTCATGGTTTTGTTTCCCAAATATGTAACATCACAAGGTTCTGTGACATGGCCATGTACTGGATAGCTGAAGGGAATGGGAGCATCTAAGAAAACTCAGATTTCAGTGTGACCAGTAAAGTCTCAGTGGAGAAACCCTTCTTTGGGCCATTTGCTTACTTCTATTTCTATTACCCTGAATGTCAGGAAGGTCTTTGCCTCAGGCCACCCCTTTGTGTAGCCTGAAGAAAACTGTTTTCATATGGAAATGTATGGACATCACCAGTGGCTCTTTGCTTAATTGATTTGGATTGGGATGTGTCTGAATCAGCCTCTTGTCCTTGTATGAGGTTGTGGCTTAGATTCTCAGCACCTGATGGATCTAAAGAAAGATCCCATGTGTTTCCAAAACTAAAATGGCCAAAAGAGCAGTCATTGTGGGTGAATATTTTTGCCCTCTTGTTTTAGGTTCCTGACCTCCATCAAGTGAGAATAGGGATCCTTTGGGTCAAATGAGTTCTTGAAATCCCTGCAGAGGCTAGCCCATATTTGCTTGGGTTTTCTCATGACTCCAAATCACATAAAGAATCTATACCCTACAGCCAGTAGGCCTCAAATTGGAGAAGTGGAACACTTTAACAGCAGGAATATTTGATCATTCCTGGTTCACAGGAAGAGTGTCCAGGCCATCATGATTTTAGGCAAATGAGGGGCAAGTGAGCTTATTCGGACACTACCTTGGGCTCATAGAAACCTCCAGCTAGAGGTTATGATGAGTGTCTACATGGAAGAAGATGATGGCCCTGTGGTAGTGTTTTGATTTTAATTGTGGTCATTTTTTGGCGGATGGAAGGGATGATGGGGCCACCTGGGCTTGAACTCTGGTGTGATTCCCCTTAGAGACTGAGTTCTGAAACTGACCTCAGAGAAGTATTGCCATGAATTGTGTTGGGATTTTAGGAGGCCACGCATGAGACTCACTCTTGGAAACTGAGATCTAGGCCCAGGGTGGTTTCCACAGAGGCCTGAGAATCTCAGCCAGGATATCACATGATTTTATTCTGAAAGACTTAGCAGCCATATTTGAGAGTCAAAACACACATGGACCTCACATTGTAGATGTCAATTGGCCTGGCTTTAGGAGACCTTTTGGCAACTGTTTGAGAAGCATTGACTGTGAGAGTTCTCCAGAGCTTTCATTGAAATGAACTTTCTCAACTCTTAATGGTTCCTGAATGAATTGAAACCCACAGTGCCTCTAACTTCACCCTTGAAAAATTGCTAGATAAATACCATGAAATTTTTGAAATTCCCATGACCAGGTGGCACTGCAGAAACTTTTGATGTCCTGTTGCTGATCATGTGTATACCAGACAGTGCCTTGTTTTTGACTGGGTTTCATTAAAATGGTGTAGAACAAGAGAAGCCAGTAATTTGGAGCCTGCTGAGTAGGGGGGCTAGAGCAGTGGTGGGCAGGTGTGTGATAAAACATCATGTTGGGGCCATGTGAATCTGCCATTGGCTTCCAAATTTTTTGTGACTGATATAGTGCAGACATCAGACCCTTATATGTAAAGGCATCTTGTTAAATGGAGAGTTTTCAGGGCAATATTCAGAATCAGGTTGCTATGGTTATTGGTGCAAGCTATGTGGGATAGAAGCCTGGTTGGTGCATTCTCCTGCAGACCCTGACCCACCACATGTGACAGAACTCCCTCCAGCACTGTATCCCAGATGAACTTTTTATGTTTTGTGAAGCAAATACCAAATTCCCAGTGCAGAAGCAAGAAATACCACGAAAAGTGGAGGATGACCAAATGTCTTCACAGTCCCCACCGGGAGACACTTAGCTTCCAATGGACACAGTTTAGCTACAAAGAGAGAATTGAGCACTGCTGCCTCATGTTCATTGGAATATAAGAAACCATGTCTTTCGGTCACATAGATGCAGACCCAGCTTTGATGGTCTCACTACAAAGGAAGCTAAAGCTCATGACAACAACATATATTTCAAGTGCCCAACCTCAGAAGCCGTTTCCCAAGAATTCTTAGGCCAGCAGAGTTCCTTTTTTGTGGAGTGTTTACCCTGTCCTTTACTTTTGGAAACTCCTCTACCACCTCCAAGGTTGTGAACTCCCGAGCATATTCCATTCCATATTTGTATTCATAGATTTTCACACTTTTCTACTCTAATTGTGTTTTACTTGGGGCGTAGGTAATGTCAAGGCATTGTTCTGGATGTGAGTGGGAAGATTTTTGTGTAGCACATATTTACATACACATTGGATTCATTTTTCAATTTCCATTTGAAATACTGAATCCCTGACACTATAACCCATACCCTACTAGTCTCTGACTAATAATCCTAATATGATGGTGAAAAATAAGCCAAAAAGAGAAGAAACACAAGCAGTTCAAAGGACGCATGGTGTATAGTTGGAATTGCCTTTTGCATTATATAATGTAGGAGTTATAAGTCTAGTCAATTTTTTGTTGAAATAGTTCTACATGTGTTTTTAAAATTAGCAAATATGTGAATCCCTATCTCCCTTTCTCTGTAGCCTATTCAGCACATGTATGTTTATATGCACATATAGAATTCTACCTGATATCACTCGTATACACTTGTGAGGTGGCTGAATTGGTAGATGCAAATTGAGAGAAGAGATCACTCCTCCTAAACGCTGTTGGAACTGAAAATTCAACCTATGGGTGAGCTTCCTAGTTGAAAAACATTATACATGAATCCATGTTCAGTAAAATGAATATTTTTCGATCTGTGGATTATATACATTTCATGATGAATTTCTATTGGCATATATATTGCTACTTTTTTTTTCTTTTATTGGTTGCTCAAAACATTACAAAGCTCTTGACATATCATATTTCATACATTAGATTCAAGTGGGTTATGAACTCCCATTTTTACTCCAAATACAGATTGTAGAATCACATTAGTTACACATCCATATTTTTACATAATGCCCTATTAGTTACTGTTGTATTCTGCTACCTTTCCTATACTCTACTATCCCCACTCCCCTATCATCCCATCTTCTCTCTCTACCATACCTACTCTAAATCATTTCTCTCCTTGTTTATTTTCCCACAACCTCTTATATGTAATTTTGTGTAACAATAAGTGTCTCTCTCCATTACCATGCAATTTCCCTCTTCTCTCCCTTTCCATCCCACCTCATGTTTCTGCTTAATGTTAATCTTTTCTTCATGCTCTTCCTCCCTGCTCTGTTCTTAGGTGCTCTCATTATATCAAACAAGACATTTGGCATTTGTTTTTTAGGGATTGGCTAGCTTCACTAACCATAATCTGCTCAGTGCCATGCATTTCCCTGCAAATTCCAAGATTTGGTCATTTTTTAGTGCTGAGTAATTCTCCATAGTATATAAAAGTCACATTTTTTTATCCATTCATCTATTGAAGGGCATCTGGGTTGGTTCCACAGTGTAGCAATTGTGAATTGTGCTGCTATGAAAATCGATGTGGCAGTATCCATGTAGTACGCTCTTTTAAGGTCTTCAGGGAATAGTCCGAGAAGGGCAATAGCTGGATCAAATGGTGCTTCCATTCCCAGATTTCCCAGGAATCTCCATACTGCTTTCCAAATTGGCCGCACCAGTTTTCAGTCCCACCAGCAATGTACAAGAGTACCCTTTTCCCCACATCCTCGCCAGCACTTGTTGTTGTTTGACTTCATTATGGCTGCCAATCTCACTGGATTGAGATGGTATATTAGGGTGGTTTTTATTTGCATTTCTCTTACTGCTAGAAATGGAGAGCATTTTTTCATGTACTTGTTAATTGATTCTATGTCCTCCTCTGAGAAGTTTCTGTTCAGGTCCTTGGCCCATTGGGTTATTGGTTATCTTATTGTCTAATTTTCTGAGTTCTTTGTATACTTTGTATACTCTGGATATTAGGGCTCCATGTGAAGGGTGAGGACTAAAAATTTGTTCCCATGATGTAGGCTCCATATTTACCTCTCTTATTGTTTCTCTCTTTAAGAAAAAAAAATCAGTTTAAGTAAGTCCCATTTGTTGATTCTTATTATTAACTCTTATTCTATGGGTGTCCTATTAAGGAATTTGGAGCCTGACCACACAATATGTAGATAGGAGCCAACTTTTTATTCTATCAGACGCAGAGACTCTGATTTGAATCTAGCTCCTTGATCCACATTGAGTTAACTTTTGTGCATGGCGAGAGGAGGGGATTCAGTTTCATTTTGTTGCATATGGATTTCCAGTTTACCCAACTCTATTTGATGAAGATGCTATCCTTCCTCCATTGCAGGCCATTAGCTCCTTTATCAAATATAAGACAGTTGTAGATTTTTTGATTAGTCTCTGTGTCCTCCATTCTGTACCATTGATCCACCCTCCTGTTTTGGTACCAGTACCATGCTGTTTTTGTTATGAATGCTCTGTAATATAGTTTGAAATCTGGTATCACTATACTGCCTGATTCACACTTCCTGCTTAGAATTGCTTTTGCTATTCTGGGTCTTTTATTTTTTCATTTGAATTTCATGATTGCTTTATCTATTTCTACAAAAAAAAATCCTTTGGGATTTTGATTGGCATTGTATTAAACCTATAGAGAACTTTTGGTAATATAGCAATTTTGATGATGTTAGTTCTGCCTATCCATGAACAGGGTATATTTTTCCATCTTCTAAGATCTTATTCTATTTCTATTTTTAGGGTTCTGTAGTTTGCATTATATAAATCTTTCACCTCTTTTGTTAGGTTGATTCCCAAGTATTTAATTATTTTGAGGAAATTGGGAATGCAGTGTTTTGACTCATTTTTGTTTCAGAAGTTTTGTCGCTGATATACAGAAATGCCTTTGATTTATGCATGTTGATTTTATATCCTGCCACATTGCTGCATTCATTTATTAGTTCTAGTAGTTTTTTCTGTAGACCCTTTTGGGTCTTCTATGTATAGAATCATGTCATCTACAAATAGTGATAATTTAAGTTCTTCTTTTCCTATTTTTATGCTTTTAATGTCTTTCATCTCTCTAATTGCTCTGGCCAGTTTTTCGAGAACTATATTGAATAGAAGTGGTGATAGAGGATATCTCTGCCTTGTTCCAGATTTTAAAGTGAATGCCTTCAATTTTTCTCCATTCAGAATGATGCTAGCCTGAGGCTTAACATAGTTATCTTTTACAATGTCGAGGTAAGTTCCTGTTATCCCTAGTTTTTAAAATGTTTTGAACATAAAGGAATGCTCTACTTTGTTGAATGGTTTTTCTGCATCTATCAAGATGATCATATGGTTCTTATCTTTAAGTCTATTGATGTTGTGAATAACATTTATTGATTTCCATAGATTGAAGCCTCCTTGCATCCCAGGAATGAATTCAAGTTGATCATGGTGCACATTTTTTTTGATGTGCCTTTGTATTCAATTCGCCAGAATTTTAATGAGGATTTTTGCATCTAGGTTCATCAGAGATATTGGTCTGTAGTTTTCTTTCTTTGAGGTGTCTTTGTCTGGTTTCAGAATCTGGGTGATGTTGGCCTCATAGAATGAATTTGGCAGAGCTTCCAGTTTTTCTATTTCCTGAATAACTTGAAAAGTATTGGTATTAATTCTTCTTTAAAGGTTTTGTAAAACTCTGCTGTATACCCATCCGTTCCTGGGCTTTTCTTGGTTGGTAGTCTTTTGATTGCTTCTTCTACTTCATCCATTGATATTGGTCAGTTTAAATTGTGTGTTTCCTCCTGACTCAGTCTGGTCAAATCATATGACTTAAGAAATTTATCGATGTCTTCACTATTTTCTATTTTATTGGAATACAGTTTTTCAAAATAATTTCTAATTTTCTTCTGTATTTATGTAGCATCTGTTGTGATATTGCCTTTTTCATCCCGTATGTTAGTAATTTGAGTTCTCTCTCTTCTTCTCTTCGTTAGCATGGCTAAGAGTCTGTCGATCTTATTTATCTTTTTGAAGAAGCACCTTTTAGTTTTGTTAATTTTTTCAATAGTTTCTTTTGTTTCAATTTCGGTATGATTTTAATTATTTCTTTCCTTCTGCTACATTTTCTGTTGTTTTGCTCTTCTTCTTCTAGGGCTTTGAGATGAAGTGTGAGCTCATTTGTTTGTTTTTTTGTTTTTCTATTTTGAGGAATGACCTCCAGGCGATGAATTTACCTCTTAAAACTTCTTTTCATTGTGTCCTATAGAATCTGATATGTTGTGTCTGTATTTTCATTTATCTCTATGAATTTTTTGATTTCCTCCTTTATGTCTTCTGTAACCCATTGATCATTCAGTAACATATTCTTCATTTTGCATGTGATGTATGATTTTTTCTTCCTTCTTTATCATTGGTTTCCAGGTTCATTCCATTATGATCACAAAAAATTCATGGTATTATCTCCACCCCTTTATATTTACTGAGGGTTGCCCTATGGCATAACATATGGTCTATTTTTGAGAAGGATCCATGTGCTGGTGAGAAAAAAGTATATCCACTTGATGATGGTTGATATATTCTATATATGTCAGTTAAGTATAGGGTATTGATTGTGATATTGAGTTCTATAGTTTCTTTATTCAACTTTTGTTTGGAGGATCTGTCCAATGGTGAGAGAGGTGAGTTGAAGTCACCCATAATTATTGTATTGTGGTCTATTTGATTCTTGAACTTGAGGATAAATTGTTTTATGAACGTCGCAGCACCATTATTTGCTGCGTGAATATTGATAATTGTTATGTCTTGTCGGTGAATGGTTTCTTTTAACAATATATAAAGTCCTTCCTTATCCCTTTGATTAAATTAGTCTTGAGGTCGATTTTATTCGATAGGAGGATGGCCACCCCTGCTTGCTTTCGAGGACCGTGTGCATGGTATAAATTTTCCCAATCTTTCACCTTCAGCCTGTGTATGTCTTTTCCATTCAGATGTGTCCCTTGGAGGCAACATATTGTTGGATTTTTTTTTTTTTATTTCAAGTTACAAGCCAATGTCACTTTATTCGAGAGTTTAAGCCATTATCATTTAGAGTTACTATTGATATATGGTTTGTACTGCCACCCATGTTTTTATATATATATTTTTTAATTAGTTTGATTCTCCATGATTTGCTTTTCCCCTTCCCGCTGTCATTACTGAGGCACTTCTCACTGATGGTTTTCGTTGTTGATTTTCATTTCTTCCTCGTGTAGTGTTTTGCTCAAGATGCTTTGCAATGCTGGTTATCTGGCTGAAATTCTTTTAGCTTTTGTTTATCATGAAATATTTTTATCTCATTGTCTTATCTTAAGCTTAATTTTGCTGGATACATAATTCTTGGTTGGCATCCATTGTCTTTCAGTGTTTGAAGTACTTTGTTCCAGGATCTTCTCACTTCCAGCGTCTATGATGAAAAATCCATTGTTAAACTTTTTGGTTTACCCCTGATTGTAATGATTGTAATCTGCCTCCTTTCTCTGGTAGCTTTTAATATTTTCTCTTTGTTCTGTATATTGGATATCTTTATAACAATGTGTCTTGGCATTGGTCTACTGTGATTTTGTGTGCACGGTGTCCTGTAAGCATCTACAATTTGTTTATCCGTTTCCATTTTTATTTCTGGAAAGTTTTCTGTAATTATTTCATTCACCAGGTTTCTCATTCCCTTGGTTTTAATCTCTGTACCTTCCTCTATCCATATGACTCATTAGTTTGTTTTTTTTATGTTATCCCATATCTCTTGAATGTTTTCTCATAATTTTTTACAGCATTTCTTTGTTGGCTAGACTTTTTTCAAGATGATATATTTTGTCTTCATTATCTGACATTCTGTCTTCTACTTGCTCTACTCTGTTAGTGATACTCTCAATTGAGTTTTTAATTTGGTTTATCATTTCCTTGATTTCTAGAATTATTGTTTGATTTTTCTAATAATCTCTATCTCCTGATAAAGATGCTTAATTTCTCATTTTATCTGTTTATGTAATTCATTTTCAATGCGTTTTATCACTGTTTGTTTTTGCTGTCTCGTATCCTCTTTAAGGTTCCATTCCATCTGTCTAAGGTATTACTTGAGTTCTTTATATGACCATTTTTCTGATGACTCTAGGTGCTCTTGAATATTTAGGCTGTCCTTCATTGTTCGTAATCCTTTTCTTCTTTGTTTTTATATGCTGCTCATGTTACTTCTTCTTCTGTTTGACTACTGAGTTACTGCTTACTCTTATAAATTCATTTGATGCTTGGGAGGAAAGATATTAGAAGGGAAGGGAGAAGTCACTAAAGAGAATGAGAGTAGGCAGGTAGAATTCAAGGAAGGGGGAATAAGAAAAATGAAAAGAAATGAAAAGACAAAAGAAAAAAATAGAAAATAAAGAAAGAAAGTTTTAAGTAATGATGATGATTAAAAAATTGAAAATTAAAATTTAAAATAATAATAATAATAATAAAATAAAAAAATTAAAAAATAAAAACATTTAAAAAAGTTAAAGAACAACAATAACAAAAATGAAAATGAAAAAAAAAAACAAATAAAAAAATAATAATAATACATGCAGTCCTAGAGTTCAAATAACTTCTCTTCCAGTAGGTGGAGCTGTGCGCACTGGGCCAAGCTTCTCCTCTCAAAAAGTGAGAACCAATCACTGTGCAGCAGCTCTTCCTCCCAGACTGGGCGGGTCTCCAATTCTGAGTGCCTAGGGCTTTCTCTTGTGCTTCCTCAAGCCAGGCCCCACTCACCTGTGATGCTCACCACAATACTGGTTACAAACCAGGCCTCTGCTCCTGGTAGCCCTGTTTCCATGAACGCCTGGGCACACTCTCCTTGTTTGCCTTCCTCAGACAATAAGTTCGTAGAGCTTGGGGCTGAGAACCTCCAGCGAATTTGCTTGCCCTTCAGGAGCCATGGCCCCGGTAGGTGGTGTAAGAGACCTCAATTGTCAGCACTGGTGGGAGCGGTAGCAGGGAATTCCACGCCGCGAGTCCCGAGCCAATCTTGATTCCCTAGGTCTGGGTATCGCGCTCCTTGGAGAGCTGGGAGGGGCCATTACGGCAGAGGTGGGAAGGGCCCTTGAGGTTTCCCTGCGTTGTTGAGAGATATGGCAATGGGATTACACACTTGTCGCGCTGGTTTCAATGAAGTTATCTCCTCCGCCTGTGACGTCAGTTCTCTGCCATGGTGGTATCCCATTCAAATGGTGACCGTTCGTTCCCTTTGCTGGGTGACCAATGCAACAGGTGGGTCCTGACTATCTCTCCCAAGCCCCATTTCAATCCTGTGGCCACTGCCTATGAAGGCTCAGTTGGCTTTTAACTCTCAATTCAGAAAGCCCGACCAGTTATTTCAGCAGGAATGTTAGTGCTGAGTCACAAAAACCAGACGAATCTAAGCTTGAATGCAGCCAATCCGGGCTTTGTGTGTGTTCTGAGGGGCCCAGACTGTTCACCCCAGATTCACAACAGGTCAATATTGCCTAGTGATTCTGAGCAAACAGCATTTAGACAGTTTACGACTCCCTATGCCCGCGCAGCTGAAGAGATCAGAGACTTGATTTCTCCATGCCTGCCTTCATAATGGATCTCCTGTATTGCTACTTTTTAATATCTGTGCTTTTGCGTGTGTGTGTATATATATATGTATATGTATATATATATATATATATATATATATATATATATATATATATACTCTTTAGATTTTTCAAAATATGAAATATATGTGTCTTATTATGCACTCCCTAAATTCATTCATATTCATATCTGTGGATTTATAATCAACTTTCCACAAGATTATTTTCAGAAATAATCATCCACCTGAAATACATATTGTTTCCTAGTACTGAAAACTAAATTCAGTGAATGGTGCATACAAACCCTAATATTTCTACAGTTACTTAGCCAGTTTAAAATCAATGCAAGTTGATTTCTAGGGGACATGATGTGTATTTTGACTTTCATTTTTATTCAACACTTGTACGTTACTATGTCTTCAGTTTATGCAAATCATGGGATATATATTTCTGTCACAAATTAGAAAATTTATAGGCATTTGTTTCACGATCAATCACTTCCTGATTCAGAACACATGTATCCCTCCATGTTTCTTGACTGGTCTTTTCATGAGACTTCTTTCCAAACATATTATTTTTGTTTAACATCATCACGTATAAAGCAAAACTCAAACACCATTCTTCATAAACCATAATCCTAATATTACCATTAGATATATAACTGGTTGGAATGAATGATTGTATATCAATATAAGATTTCTTATATATTTTCACATATCAATTCAATCCATTATTTAAAGTGGAATCAGTTTCGTTATTTATTCATAGTATGGTCTATTCATGCATTATCTCTATATTAATAGACACAGGGTACACCTCTTTGTACCCCTAATACTAATGTATACGTCTTCAAAATATTGCCCCCAAAAATGGTGAAAGAAATACTCATGTCACCTGATCTACATATACATTTTATCACAGTAATATTCTGAACAAAAAAAAAAAACATAAAAATGTAACACTTATGATTGTACAAAAGCCTAAAAGGAAAGTGAACGTGGATAACTAATAACATCCAAGTCCAGGTTGCCTAATGCTCTCAAATGTCATTCCCATTCGTGACGACATATTTGTTTTTTCCTAAGATTATGTATTCAAACTCAACCCTGTTGAAAATGTCTAATCCTATCACTCACTTTATACTTTGCCTGATTTCGTAATGTCTCTATTGACACCTGCTTTCCTACACATTTTCCCCAGTTCATCATTGTGACTAACTCTTCACATGTGCTGACATTTACATTCACTCTCCCAATGAAACCCTATTGCTAAAGAAGCTTTTTATTCCAAATCATATACTCACTCTTCTTCCTAAACCTACTGACTATCTTCCTAATCCTACTGACTATTCCTTTTTGACTGGATGTTCTCTTCTACATTCAATCATCCAAGGTACAAGGTCCTATGCCACTGTATTTCGATTTAACTGAGACAATTGTACAGAACATAATTCAACACTAAGTATCCAAATCAAGGGCTCAATGCCCTTCTGGGCTTCAAATCCTTCTTAGATTCCCGTTTTCATACATATATTTCACCTATATATTCTTATAAATATCGCAGGTTCCCAATCTCATTATTCATCCTGCAGAATGATTCCTAACCTAAATCGAACATATTATTAACCCTAACCATACACTAACTTTGCAGGAGAGCAGAAACAGTGTGTGTATTAAACTACAGGAATCTAGGGGATGTTCACCTGCTGAGAAACTCAAATGTTCATGCAGAAGTGATCCCTGGTGAAGATGAAGGCAGCTATGAATTACCTCAGAAAGCAAAAGTCATCTTCCATGGCAATCATCCTGGTCAGGATGAAGGGTTGTGTCTGAATCAATCTCTCTCTTCTTAATGTATAGAACATGGACCAAACCAGTCCTGTGTGGAAGCTGTTCCCGGGTGCTTACGGTTGATATAACATTCTAACTAGAGAAAGTGTCCCATGAAAATCAGAGCAGCCTCCACCTCATAGTATTTTGGAAGCAACTGTTAGGACAAAGTGGTTGCCAAGGCAGTGACATAATTCAGATCCTGAAGGAAGTGATCTCACCTCACTTCCTTGGTGATGGAACTCTCTGAACTTGAAATCCAGGAATCCAGGAACCCAGAGACAGTCTCTGTCCTAGTCCCAGTGGTCTGACATGTTTGGATTTACCAAGGACAGAGTCAGTCTTTCTTGGTACCTACAGATGTGAGGAAGGCCAAATGCCAGGAAACCTCTGAAGAGGGGCTTTTCCTGAGAAGGCAGGTAGTGCCTCACCGCTGGCTCTTGAGAACTTCACAGAGTTGGCCAAGCAGACATGATCTGAGACAGGAGAGGTCATTTTGGAGGAACATAGTATGGCTCACTAGTCAGAGGATACTCCGGGGAGTCACAGACCTACTAGGGGGAAGGAGGTGCCTTTGTGGGTGTGGGTGTGAGTTTGTGGTTTTGTCTCATGTTCTGAGGATAGGTAGGAAAGGCGGTTTGTTTGGTATGGAGTGGAATATTTGTATTAAGTCCTTTGACAAGGCGAGTGTTCCTATGTGTGTGTGTATCCCACTGAGTCCATTGTTGTAGACATTAGAAAAGACAATGCATCAATGGATGTGTTCTGTCTAGTAGAAAGCTTCCCAGAATTCATCCTGCCCAATTCATGAGTGGACTCTGGCTTGCCTTATGGATGGGCAACACCTACAAGCTTCCTAATTTCCTGTTTTCTCTCTCAATTCTGGCGACTCTCCAGAATAGTATCATGGTTTTGTGTCCAAGATTTGTACCGCCTCCAAGATCTGTGACATTGTTATGAACTGGAAGCTGAAGGAAATGGCTAGCATCTCAGAAATCTCAGATATCTGTTGACCAGGAAAGTCTCAGTGGAGAAACCCTGCTTTGGTCCTTCTGCTTACCTATTGTTCTGTTGAATGTCAGGAAGTTTTTTGCCTCAAGCCACCACTTTGTGAAGCCTGAAGAAAAGAGTTTTCAAATGGAAATGAAAGGGCATCACCTGTGGCTCTTTGCTTAATTGCTTAGGATTGGGATATGTCTGAATCAGCCTGTTGGCCCTGTGTGAGGCTGTGGCTTAGATTCTCAGCACCTGATGGATCTAAAGATAGATCCTATGCGTGCATCCAAAACCAAAATGGCAAAAAGATCAGATATTGTTGATGAACTCTCTTGCCTTTCTCTGGTAGGTTCCTGATATTCATCAAGTGAGAATAGGGATCCTTTGGGTCAAATGAGTTCTTCAAAGCCCTGCAGAGGCTAGGCCATAGGTGCTTGATTTTTATGACTCCAATTCACTTAAAGAATCTAAACCCCAAAGCTAGAAGGCCTCAAGTTGGAGAAGCCAAGCAATATTAAAGGCAGGCCTATTTGATCACTACTGGTTCACAGGAAGAGAGTCCAGGCCACCCTGACTTTAGGCAAATGAGGGGCAGGGAGCTTATTTTAGACACTGTCGTGGGCTGTGTCCCTTATGGAAACCTCCAGCCAGAGGATATGATGAGTGTCTATATGGAAGAAGATGAGGGTCATGTGAGAGTGTTTGGTTTTAATTGTGGACATATGTCTGGCGGTTGGAAGAGATCACTGGGTCCACCTAGGCTTGCACTCTGGTGTGATTCCCCTTAGAGACTGAGTTCTTTTACTGATCTCAGAGAATTATTGCCAGGAATTGTGTTGGAATTTTAGATGGCCATGCATGAGAGTTGTCCTTGGAAAGTGACATCTAGGCCCAAGGTGACTTTCCACAGAGCTCAGGGAATCTCAGCCAGGATATCACATGATATTATTCTTAAAGACTTGGCAGCCATATTTGAGAGTCAAAACACACATGGAACATACATTGTAGACCTCAATGGGCCTGGTTTAATCTGACTTTTGGGCACTTTTGGAAGCCTTGCCTGTAAGAATTCTCCAGAGTTTTCATTGAAATGAGCTTCCTCACCATTTAATGGTTTCTGAGTGAATTGAAATCCACAGTGCCTCCAACTTCATCCTTGAAAATTGGCTAGATCAATACCATGAAATTTTTGAAATTCCCATCACCGGGTAGCTCTGGAGAACATTTGAATGTCCTGTTGCTGATCATGAGTATACAAGACAGTGCCTTGATTGACTGGGTTTTATGAAAATGGTGTTTAACAGAGATGCCAGTAAGTTGGATCCTGCTGAGTAGTTGTACTAGAGTAGTGGATGGCAGGTGTGTAATAAAACATCTGTGGTGGGGGCATGTGAATCTGCCATTGGCTTCCAAATGGATTGTGACTGACATTTTGCAGCCAGTAGACCCTTATATGTATAAGCATATTGTTATATGGAGAGGTTTTAGGGCAATGTTCAGAATCAGGTTGCTATGGAAAATGGGGCAAGCTATGTGGGATAGAAGCCTGGTTGGTGCATTCTTCTGACGAACCTGACCCACCACACTTGACAGAACTCACTTCAGCACTGTGTCCCAGTTGAACTCCTTGTATTTCATGAAGCAAATACCAAACTCCCAGTTCAGCAGCAAGAAATACCACGAATAGTGGAGGATGACCAAATGGAATTACAGTCCACAAGGGGAGACATTTAGACCCCAGTGGCCACAGGTTACCTACAAATAGAAAATTCAGCACTGCTGCCTCATGTTCATTGGAAAATAAGAATCCATGTCATCCAGATCACATAGATGAAGACTCAGCTATGATGGTCTCACAACAAATGAAACTAATGCTCCTGACAACAGCATATATTTCATTGCCCAACCTCAGAGGCAGTTTCTCCAGATGTTAGGCTGGCAGAACTTCATGTTTGTGGAGTTTTTACCCTGTCCCTTACTTTTGGAAACTCCTCTACCACCTGCAAATTTGTGAACTCCTGAACATTTTTCATTCCACATATGTATTCACAGATTTTCTAACTCTTCTCCTCTAATTGTGTCTTATGTGGGGCGAAGGTAATGTCAAGGCATTGTGCTGAATGAGAGTGGGAATTTTTTGTGTAGCACATATTTGCATACACATTGGATACATTTTCCAATTTTCCATTCAAAATACTGAATCCCTGACACTAACACATACCCTACTAGACTTTGACTTCTAATTCTAATATGGTGGAGAAAAATAACCCAAACAGAATAGAAATACAAGAGGTTCACAGGAGGCATGGTGTATAGTTGGACTTGCCTTTCGTATGATAAATGGTAGGTGTTATAAATCTAGCGAATTTTAATTGAAATAGTTCTCCATGTGTTTTAAAAGTTAACAAATATGTGAATAACTGTCTCCCTTTCTCTGTAGCCTATTCATCACATGTATTTTCATATGCACATTTAGAATTCTACCTGGTATCACTCGTACATTTTGTGAGGTGGCTGGCTTGGCAGCTGCAAATTGTGAGAAGAGATCACTCCTACTAAACGCTGTTGGAACTGAAAATACAACATATGAGTGAGCTTCTTAGTTGAACAACATAAATCCATGTTCATTAAAATGAATATTTTTGGATCTGTGGATGATATATTATTTCATGTGAATTTCGATTGGCATACATAATGCTACTTTTTAATGTCTGTGAGTGTATATATATATATATATATATATATATATATATATATATATATATTCACTCTCCAGATTTTTCAAAATATGAAGTATATTTTTCTTATTATACACTCCCTAAATTCATTCATATTCATGTATGTGCATTTATAATCATGTTTTCACAAGAATATTCTCAGAAATATTCATCCACCTGAAATACATATTTGTTTCTTAGTACTGAAAACTAACTTCGGGGGATCATATGATGGTGGTGAAGGGAGTGCATCACCCCCATGTACCGCGTCACTGTGCGGGAGAATGACGAGTTATAACGGCTAAAATATATCTTGTTAGAAATTTCCAGCAAAATTGGGGTGCTCCAAAACCTAGTGGACATATTTCCATCTCATGAGGATCAGCTACGCGAGCTCAAACACGAGTGATTTGTCCGCATGGAGCGTCATGCTGCTTATTCAGGAAATCGGTCTGTGGCTAGAGTCTGCGGCGCGCACTGGGAAACGAAGAGATAGCAATGCAAATATACAGCGGTGTGGATTCTGTGGGCTCCTGCCAGGTATGCAATCACTGTGCTAAGTGCTGAATTCTTTGTTTGAGATGGGTAAGGATGCGGTCCAATTCGGTTCTCCACACCGGTCAGACCACAGAGGAAGCCAGCGGCCACTATCTTGGAGAGCTGATGTCACCATCGCTGTTTTTGACTGATCGAAGCTCATTCAGCTATAGAACAGGTAATTTCAGGATGCCATTCACCTTTGTGTTGCAGACAAATTACTCAGGCTATTTCAGAAAATTGAAAAAGAGGGAGATCTTCCAAATTCATTCTACGAGGCCAATATCACCCTGATTCCTACACCAGATAGACACTTCAAAGAAAGAAGACTAAAGACCGATATCTCTAATGAACCTAAATGCAAAAATCTTAAATTAAATTCTGGCAAATCAGATAAAAAAACATATCAAAAAAATGTGCACCATGATCAAGTAGGGTTCATCCCTGGGATGCAAGGAGGGTTCAATATACGAAAATCAATAAGTGTTATTCACCACATCAATAGACTTAAAAATAAAAACCATATTATCATCTAGATAGATGCAGAAAAAGCATTCGACAAAGTACAGCATCCCTTTATGTTCAAAACTCTCGAAAAACTAGGAATAACAGGAACATTCCTCAATATTGTAAAAACAATCTATGCTAAACCGCAGGCTAGCGTCATTCTGAATGGAGAAAAATTGAAGACATTCCCTCTAAAATCTGGAACAAGACAGGGATGCCTGCTCTCACCACTTTTGTTCAATATAGTTATCAAAAGACTGGCCAGAGCAATTAGACAGATGAAAGAAATTAAAGGCATATAAATAGGAAACGAATAACTTAAATTATCACTATTGCAGATGACATGATTCTATACCTAGCAGACCCAAAAGGTTCTACAAAGAAACTAATAGAGCTAATAAATGAATTCAGCAAAGTGGCAGGATATAAAATCAACACGCATAAATCAAAGGCATTCCTGTATATCAGTGACAAATCCTCTGAAATGGAAATGAGGACAACCACTCCATTCACAATATCCTAAAAAAAAAAAATGGGAATCAACCTAACAAAAGAGGTGAAAGTCTTATACAATGAAAACTACAGAACCCTAAAGAGAGAAATAGAAGATCTTAGAAGATGTAAAAATATACCCTGTTCATGGATAGGCAGAACTAACATCATCAAAATGGCGATATTACCAAAAGTTCTCTATAGGTTTAATCCAATGCCAATCAAAATCCCAAAGGCATTTCTTGTAGAAATAGAGAAAGCAATCATGAAATTCATATGAAAAAATAAAAGACCCAGAATTGCAAAACAATGCTAAGCAGGAAGTGTGAATCAGGCGGTATAGCGATACCAGACTTCAAACTATACTACAGAGCAATAGTAACAAAAATAGCATGGTACTGGTACCAAAACAGGCAGGTGGACCAATGGTACAGAATAGAGGACACAGAAACCAATCAACAAAACTACAACTATCTTATATTTGATAAAGGATCTAAAAGCATGCAATGGAGGAAGGATAGCATCTTCAACAAATGGTGTTGGTAAAACTGAAAATCCATATATAACAAAATGAAACTGAATCCCTTTTTCTCACCATGCACAAAAGTTAACTCAAAATGAATCAAGGACCTTGATATCAAATTAGAGACACACTGTCTGATAGAAGAAAAATTTGGTTACGATGTACATACTGTGGGGTTGGGCTCCAAATTCCTCAATAGGACACCTATAGTACAAGAGTTAATAACTAGAATCAACAAATGGGACTTACTCAACTAAAAAAGTTTTTTCTCAGCAAAAGAAACAATAAGAGGTAAATAGGGAGCCTACATACTGGAAAGAAATCTTTACTACTCAGACTTCAGATAGAGTCCTAATATCCAGAGTATACAAAGAACTCAAAAAATTAGACAATAAGATAACAAATAACCCAATCAACAAATGGGCCAAGGACCTCAACAGACACTTCTCAGATGAGGACATACAATCAATCAACAAGTACATGAAAAAATGCTCACCATCTCCAGCAGTCAGAGAAATGCAAATCAAAACCACCCTAAGATACCATCTCACTCCAGTAAGATTAGCAGCCATTATGAAGTCAAACAACAAGAAGTGCTGGCAAGGATGTGGGAAAAGAGGTACACTTGTACATTGCTGGTGGGACTGCAAATTGGTGCAGCCTATTTGGAAAGCAGTATGGAGATTTCTTGGAAAGCTTGGAATGGAACCACCATTTGACCCAGCTATTGCCCTTCTTGGTCTATTCACTAAAGACCTAAAAAGAGCATGCTACAGGGACACTGCTACATCGATGTTCATAGCAGCACAATTCACAACAGCAAGACTGTGGAACCAACTTAGATGCCCTTCAATAGAAAAATGGATAAAAGAAATGTGGCATTTATACACAATGGATTATTACTTTGCATTGAAAAATAAAAAATCATAGAATTTGCAGGGAAATGGATTGCATTAGACTAGATTATGCTAAGTGAAGCTACACAATTCCTATAAAACAAATGCCAAATGTCATCTTTGATATAAGGAGAGTAACTAAGAACAGATAGGGATGAAGAGCATGACAAGATGATTAACATTAAACAGGGATGAGAGGAGGAAGGGAGGGAGAAGGGAAATTGCATGGAATTGGAAGGAGACCCTCTGGGTTATACAAAATTACATACAAGAGGAATTGAGGGGAAAGGGAAAAATAATACAAGGGGGAGAAATTTATTACAGTAGAGGGAGTAGAGAGAGAAGTGGGGAGGGGCGGGGAGGCCAGGGGGAATAGTAGAGGATACGAAAGGCAGCAGAATACAACAGACAATAGTATGGCAATATGTGAATCAATGGATGTGTAACTGATGTGATTCTGCAATCTGTATACAGGGTAAAAATGGGAGTTCATAACCCACTTGAATCAAAGTGTAAAATATGATATATCAAGAACTATGTAATGTTTTGAACAACCATAAATAAAAATAAAAAAAAAACTCTCTTTGGTGAATAATGCATGCAATTCTAATATTTCTACAGTAACTGACCCAGTTTAACATCAATGCAAGTAGATTCCTATTGGACATGATGTGTATTTTGACGTTCACTTTTATTCAACACTGGTACATTACTATTTCATCAGTTTATGCACATAACAGGATATATATTTCATTCACAATTTAGAAAATTTATAGGCACTTGTTTCACTTTCAATCACTTCCTGCTTCAGAACACATGAATTCCTCCATATTTCTTGATTGGTCTTTTTATGAGACTTTTTTCCAAACATATTATTTTCGATTTCCATAATCACTTTTGAAACAAAACTCACACACACTTCATGATAAACAATAACCCTAAGATTACCATTAGATATATAACTGGTTGGAGTGAATGATTGTATGTCAATATATGATTTCCTATATATTTTCAGATATCAATTCAATCCATTATTTAAAGTGGAACCAGTTATAATATTTATTCACAGTATGGTCTATTCATGCATTATCTCTATATTCAAAGACACAGGGTACACCACTTTGTACCCCCAATACTAATTTATATGTCTTCAAATATTGCTCCCAGTAATGGTGGAAGAAATACTCATGTCATATGATCTACATACATATTTGATCACAATATTTTTCTGGGCACAAAATGCAAAGATCACACTTATGATTGTACCAAATCCTAAATGGAAAGTGAACATGGATTACTAAAACGATAAATGTCCAGGTTGCCTAATGCTTTCAAATGTCATTCCTATTGGTGATGACATATTTGTTTCTTCCTAAGATTATGTATTCAATCTCAACCCTATTGAAAATGTCTAATCCTATCACTCACTGTATAATTGCCTCATTTCATAATGTCTGTATTGATATTTTCCTTTTTACATATTTTCCCCAGTTCATCATGTGACTGACTCTTCACATGTGCTGAAATTTACATTCACTCTATAACAAAAACCCTATTGCTACAGAACTTTTGCCCCAAATCCTATACTCACTCTATTTCCTAAAGATACTGACTACCTTCCTAATCCCACCGACTATCTCAATTTGAGTGGATGTTCTCTTCTAAAATCAATCATCCAAGGTGTAAGGTCCTATGCCATTGATTATCGATTTATCTGAGACATCTGTGCAGAACGTAATTATAAGCTAAGTATCCCAATCAAGGGCCTAATGCCCTTCTGGGCTTCAAATCTTACCTAGATTTCTGTTTCCATACTTATATTTCACCTCTATAATCTTATAAATATCGCAGGTTCCCAATACTATTAATCATCCTTCGCAATGATTCGTAACCCAAATTGAACATGTTATTAACCCTAACCATACACTCTTACCTTAATCTAACTTTGCAGAAGAGCAGGGACAGAGTTCGTCTTACAATACAGGAATGTAGGGTATCTTCCTCCTGCTGAGAACCTCAAATGTCCATGCAGACTTGATCCCTGGAGAAGATGTAGGCAGCTATGAAGGACCTGAGAGAGCAAATGTCATCTTCCATCGCAAACAACCTTCCCAGGATGAAGGGTTGTGTCTGAATAAGCCTCTCTCTTGTTAATGTAGAGAAGATAGACCAAACCAGGCATGTGTGGAGAGCTATTCCGGGGTCCCTATGGTTGATATACCATTCTAACTTGTAAAAGTGTCACAGGAAGAAAGGGCAGCCTCCATCTCATAGGAGTATTGTAAGCAACAGTTAGGACAAAGTGGTTGCCAAGGCAATGACCTCAAAGAATTCCTGAAGGAAGTAATCTCACCTCACTTCCTTGGTGATGGAACTCTCTGAACTTGGAATCCGGGAAGCCAGGCACCCAGAGCCAGTCTCAGTCCCAGTCCCAGTGGTCGTATTTTTTGGATTTACCAAGGACAGAGTCAGTCTTTCTTGGTACCTACTGAGGTGAGGATGAACAAATGTCAGGAAAGCTCTAAAGAGGGGCCTTTCCTGAGAAAGCAGGTAGTGGCTCACCGCTGGCTAGTGACAACTTCACAGATTTGGCCAAGGAGACCATATGTGACAAAGGACAGGCGATTTCATCAGAACATAGTTTGGCCCACCAGTCAGAGGACACTCCCAATAGTCACAGACCTACTTGGGGGAAGGAGCTTCCTTTGTGTGTGTGGGTGTGGGTTTGAGATTTTGTCTCATGTTCTGAGAATAGGTAGGAAAGGCGGTTTGTTTGGTTTGGAGTGAACTGTTTCTGGTAAGTCGTTTCACAAGGCCAGTGTTTCTTTGTCTGTGTATCCCACTGTGTCCGTGGTTTTAGATATTAGAAAAGAGAATGAATCATTGGATGTGTCCTGTCTAGACTCAACTTGCCCAATTTATGAATGGACTGCGGCTTGACTTATGGGTGGACAACTCCAACAATCTTCCTAAGTTCCGGTTTTCTTCCTGAATTCTGGCCACTCTCCAGAATAGGCTCATGGTTTTGTGTCCAAAATATGTACCACCTCCAAGCTCTGTGACATGGCCATGTACTGGATAGCTGAAAGAAATGGGAGCATCTCAGAAAACTCAGATATCAGTTTGACCAGGAAATTCTAAGTGAAGAAACCCTGCTTTGGGCCTTTTGCTCATCAATTGTTCTGTTGCCCTGAATGTCAGGAAGGCCTTTGCCTCAGGCCACACCATTGTAGAGCCTAAAGAAACAGTTTTCAAATGGAAATGAAAGGGCATCACCTGTGGCTCTTTGCTTAATTGCTTTGGAAAGGGATGTGTCTGAATCAGTCTTTTGGCCCTGTGTGAGACTGTGGCTTAGATTCTCAGCACCTGATGGATCTAAAGAAGGATCCCATGTGTGCATCCAAAACGAAAATGGACAAAAGAGCAGTCAGTGTGGATGAAGTCTCTCGCCTTCCTCTGTAAGTGTCCTGTTCTCCATCATGTGAGAACAGTGATCATTTGGTTCAAATGTGTTCCTCAAAACCCTGCAGAGGCTAGCCCATAAGTGCTTGGTTTTTCTCGAGACTCCAATTCACATAAAGAATCTAAAACACACAGTAAGTAGGCCTCAAATTGGAGAAGCAGTGCCATATTAATGGCAGGCCTATTTGATCACTCTTGGTTCACTGGAAGGATGTCCTGGCCACCCTGATTTTAGGCAAAAGAGGGACAAGGGAGGTTATATTGGACACTGTCTTGGGCTGCACCCCTCATGGAAACCTCCAGCCAGAGGTTATGATGATTGTGTAAATGGAAGAAGATGAGTGCCATGTGGAAGTGTTTTGGATTTAATTGTGGATATTTGTGTGACAGTTGGAAGACATAACAAGGTCTACCTGGGCTTGAACTCTGGTGTGATTCCCCTTATAGACTGAGTTCAGGAACTGATCTCAGAGAAGTATTGCCATGTATTGTGTTGTGATTTAAGAGGCCATGTATGAGAGTCACCCTTGGAAACTGAGATCTAGCCCCAGAGTGGCTTTCCACAGAGCTCTGGGAATTTCAGCCAAGATATCACATGATTTCATTCGAAAGACTTGGCAGCCATAGTTGAGAGTGAAAACACACATGGACCTCATATTGTAGACCTCAATGGGCCTGGCTTAATGTGACCTTTTGGCCATTCTTTGGGAAGCCTTGCCTGTGAGGGTTCTCCAGAGCTTTCATTGAAATAATCTTGCTCACCATTTACTGGTTCCTGAATGAATTGAAACCCACAGTGCCTCCAACTTCATCCTTGAAAAATGTCTAAATAAATACCATGAAATTTTTGAAATTCCCATGACCAGGTGGCACTGGAGAACCTTTGGATGTCCTGTTGCTGATCATGGATGTACCAGACAGTGCCTTGCTTGACTGGGTTTCATGAAAATGGTGTAGAACAGAGGTGCCATAAAGTTGCAGCCTGCTGAGAAGTGGGCCTAGAGCTTTGGTGGGCAGGAGTGTGATAAAACATCTCTGTTGGAGCAATGTGGATCTTCCATTGGCTTCCAAATGGCTTGTGGATTACATGAAGCAGCCAGCAGACCCTTGTAATTAAAGGCATCTTGTTATATGAAGAGGATTCAGGGCAATGTTCAGAATCAGGTTGCTATGGACAAGGATGCAATGTGGCAAGCTTTGAGGGATAGAAGCGTGGTTGGTGCGTTCTTCTGCAGACTCTTAACCACCGCACATGGCAGAACTCCCTCCAGCACTGTGTCTCAGTTGAACTCCTTGAATTTCATGAAGCAAATACCAAACTCCCAGTTCAGCAGCAAAAACCCCACAAAAAGTGGAGGAGGACCAAATGGCTTCACAGTCCAACGGGGAGACACTTAGTCCCCAGAGGCCACAGTTTACCTAAAAAGAAGAAAATCAACACTGCTACCTCATGTTCATTGGAAAATAAGATACCATGTCCTCCACGTCACATAGAGGCAGACCCAGCTTTGATGGTCTCACTACAAAGGAAGCCAATTCTCCTAACAACAACATAATTTTCACGTTCCCAAACTCAGAGGCAGTTGCTCTAAAAGTTTTTAGGCCAGCAGAGCTCCATGTTTGTGGAGTGTTTACCCTGTCCCTTACTTTTGGAAACTCCTCTACAACCTCCAAGGTTGTGAACTCCTGAGCATTTTCCATTCCAGATATGTATTCACTGATTTTCTATCTATTCTCCTCTAACTGTGTCTTACTTGGGGTGAAGGTAATTTCAAGGCATTGTTCTGGATGAGAGGGGAGGATATTTGTGCAGCATATATTTGCATACAAATTGGATTCAATTTCCAATTTTCCTTTTGAAATACTGAATCCCTGACACTAACCCATACCTACTAGACTCAGACAACTCATCCTAATATGATAGAGAAAAATAACACAAACCTATAGAAATACAAGCAGTTCATTGGAGGCATGTTGTATAGTTGGACTTGCATTTTGCATTATACAAGGTAGGAGTTATAAATCTGGTCAATGTTTAATAGAAAAAGATCTCCATGTGTTTTTAAAGTTAACAAATATGAGAATTCATGTTTCCCTTTCTCTTTAGCCTATTCACACTTATATATTTATATGCATATATAGAATCCTACCAGGTATCACATGTACATCTTTGTGAGGTGGCTGACTTGGCAGATACAAATTGTGAGAAGAGATCACTCCTCCTAAACGCTGTTGGAACTGAAAATTCAACCTATAGGGAGCGTCCTAGTAGAACAACATTATACATAAACTCATGTTCAGTAAAATAAACATTTTTGCATCTGTGGATGATATATATTTACTGATGAATTTCGATTAGCATTTATATTGCTACTTTTTAATGTCTGTGAGTGTTTTTTATTTGTGTGTGTGTGTGTGTGTATACACTCTCCAGATTTTTCAAAATATGAAATATATGTGTCTAATATACACTCTCTAAATTCATTCATGTTCATGTATGTAGATTTTTAATCAACATTTCACAAGATTATTCTCAGAAATATTCATCCACCTGAAATACATATTTGTTTCCTAGTACTGAAAACTAACTTCAGGGAATGATGCATACAAATCCTAATTATTCTACAGTAACTGACCCAGTCTAACATCAATGCAAGTAGATTCCTATGGGACATGATATGTAATTCTTTATTCATTTGTATTCGACACTGGTACATTATTATTTCTTCAGTTTTTGCACATCATAGGATATACATTTCATCCACAAGTTCACAAATTAATATGCATTTGTTTCAACTTTCACCACTTCTTGCTTCAGAACACATGTATTGTCAGGGTTTCTTGACTGGTCTTTTCATGAGACTTCTTTCCAAACACATTATTTTGAATTTCCATAATCATTTTGAAGCAAAACTCACACACTCTTCATGATAAACCAAAACACAAATATTTCCATTACATATATACCTGGTTGGAATGAATGATTGTATATCAATATACGATTTCCTTTAATTTTTCAGATATTAGATCAATTCATTTTTTAAAGTTGAAAAAAGTTATATTATTTATTCACATTAGGGTCTATTCATGCTTTATCTCTATATTCATAGACACAGGGTACACCTCTTTGTACCCCCGATTCTAATTTTACATCTTCAATATATTGCTCGCAGAAATGGTGGAAGACATACTCATGTCACCTGATGTACATATACATTTAATCAAAGTAATATTCTGGACAAAAAAATGTAAAGGTCACATTTATGATTGTACCAAAGCCTAAATGTAAAGTGTACATGGATTACTAAAAACATCCATGTCCAGGTTGCCTAATGCTGTCAATTGTCAATCCTATTGGTGACTACATATTTGTTTCTTCCTAATTTATATATTCAAACTCAACCCTGTTGAAAATGTCTAATCCTATCACTCACTTTATACTTTGCCTGATTTCATAATGTTTCTATTGATATCTGCTTTTTTACATATTTTCCCAAGTTGATCCTAGTGACTGACACTTCATATGTGCTGACATTTACATTCACTCTATAATCGAAACCCTATTGCTAAAGAACTTTTGGTCCAAATCCTTTAATCACTCTTCTTTCTAAACCTACCGACTATCTTCCTAATCCTACCGACTATCCCTTTTTGATTGGATGTTCTCTTCTACATTCAATCATCCAATGTAAAAGGTCCTATGCCATTGTATATCGAATTATCTGAGACAACTTTGCAGAGCATAATTCAAAGCTAAGTATCCCAATCAAGGGAAAAACCCTTCTGGGCTTCAAATCATACCTAGATTTCTGTTTTCATACTTATATTTCACCAGATCTTAGAGAAGACGGACCATTTCAGGGGAACATAGTATGGCCCACCTGTCAGAGGACAATCTGGATAGTCACAGACCTAATTGGGGGAAGGAGGTGCCTTTGTGGGAGTGGGTATGGGTTTATTGTTTTGTCTCATGTTCTGAGAATAGATGGGAAAGGCGGTTAGTTTGGTTTGGAGTGGACAGTTTCTAGTAAGTCATTTGACAAGGCAAGTGTTTCTATGTCTGTGTATCCCACTGTGTCCGTTGTTGTAGATATTGGAAAAGAGAATGCATTAATGGATGTGTACTGTCTAGTGTAAATCTTCCCATAATTCAACCTGCCCAATATATGAATGGAGTGCAGCTTGTCTTTTTGATGTGCAACACCTGCTATCTTTCTAAGTTGCTGTTTTCTTCCTGAATTCTGGCCACTATCCAGAATAGGCTCATGGATTTGTGTCCAAAATATGTACCACCTCCAAACTCTGTGACATGGCCATGTACTGGATAGCTGAAGAGAATGGCGAGCATCTCAGAAAATGCAGATATCAGTGTGACCAGGAAAGTCTCAGTGGAGAAACCCTGCTTTGGGCCTTTTGCTTACTTATTGTTGTTTTGCACTGAATGTCAGGAAGTTCTTTGCCTCAATCCACCACTTTGTGAAGCCTGAAGTAAACAGTTTTCAAATGGAAATGAATGTCATCACCTGTGGCTCTTTGCTTAATTGCTTTGGGAAGGTATGTGTCTGAATTAGTCTCTTGGCCATGTTTGTGTCTATGACTTAGATTCTCAGCACCTGATGGATCTAAAGAATGGTCCCATGTGTGCGTCCAAAGCCATAATGGCAAAAAAAAAATCATTCATTATGGATGAAGTCTCTTGCCTTCCTCTGTTAATTTCCTGAACTCCATCAAGTGAGAATAGGGATTCTTTGGGTCAAATGAGTTCTTCAATTCCCTGCAGAGGTGCTTGGGTTTTCGCATAACTCCAAATCACATAAAGAATTGATACCTGAAATCAGTAGGCGTCAAATTGGAGAAACACAGAAGTATTAACGGCAGGCTTATTTGATCACTCCTCGTTCACAGAAACGGTGTCCAGGCCACCCTGACTTTAGGCAAATGAGGGGCAAGCGAGCTGATTTTGGACACTGTCTTGGCTTTTCTCATGACTCCAATTCACATAAAGAATCTAGACCCCACAGTCAGAGAGCCTCAAATTGGATAAGCGGAGCAGTATTAAGGGCAGGCCTATTTGATCACTCCTGATTCACAGGAAGGGTGCCCAGGCCACCCTGAAGTTAGGCAAAAGAGGTGCAAGAAGCTTATTTTGGACATTCTCTTGGGCTGCACAACTCATGGAAAACTCCAGGAAGAGGTTATGATTAGTGTCTATATGGAAGAAGAATAGGGCCATGAGGGAGTATTTTGGTTTTAATTGTTTTCATTTGAGTCGCGGTTGGAAGAGTTGTCTGGGTCCACCTGGACTTGAACTCTGGTGTGATTCTCCTTATAGACTGAGTTCTGGAACTGACCTGAGAGAAGTATTGCCATGAATTGTGTTGGGATTTTAGGAGGCCAGGCATGAAGTTGCCATTGGAACCTGAGATCTAGGCACAGGTTGGCTTTCCACAGAACACTGCGAATCTCAGCCAGGATATTACATGATTTTATTCTGAAAGACTTGGCATGCATTATTGAGATTCAAAACACACATGGACCTCGCTTTATAGACCTCAATTGGCCTCGCTTCATGTGACTTTTTGGCCACTCTTTGGGTAGCCTTGCCTGTGAGAGTGCTCCAGAGCTTTCCCTGAAATTAGCTTTCTAACCCTTTAATGGTTCCTGAATGAATTGCAAACCACAGTGCCTCCAACTTCATCCGTTAAAAATTGCTAGATAATTACCATGAAATTTTTAAAATTCCCATGACCAGATGTCACTGGAGGACCTTTGATGTCCTGTTGATGATCATGAATATACCAGACAGGGCCTTGATTGACTGGGTTTCAGGAAAATGGTGTAGAACAGAGATGCTGGTAAGTAGAAGCCTAGTGAGTAGTGGGCCTAGAGAAGTGTTACGCAAGTGAGTGATAAAACATCTGTGGTGGGGCCATGTGGATCTTCCACTGGCTTCCAAATGGCTTGAGACTGACATGGTGCAGCCATCAGACCCATATACGTAAAGGCATATTTTTATATGGAGAGGTTTTAGGGCAATGTTCAGAATCATGTTGCTATTGTCAAGGGGGCAAGCTACGTGGGATAGAACCCTGGTTGGTGCATTCTCCTGGAGACCCTGCACACCACAGCTGACAGAACTCCCTTCAGCACTGTTTCCCATTTGAACTCGTTGTATTTAATGAAGCAAATTCCAAACTCCCAGTGCAGCAGCAAGAAACACCACGATAATTGGAGGATGACCAAGTTGTTTCACAGTCCACACAGGGAGACACTTAGCCCTCAGTGGCCACAGTTTACCTACAAAGAGAGAATTCAGCACTGCTGCCTCATTTTTATTGAAAAATAACTAACCATGTCCTCCAGGTCACATAGATGCAGATCGAGCTTTGATTGTCTCACTACAAATAAAGCTAAAGCTCCTGAAAACAACATATATTTTAAGTGCCCAACCTTAAAGGCAGATTCTCAAAAAGTCTTTAGGCCAGCAGAGCTCCATATTTGTGGAGTGTTTACCCTGTCCCTTACTTTTGGAAACTCCTCTACCGCCTCCAAAGATGTGAAATCTGGAGCATTTTCCATTCCTGATAGGTATTCACAGATTTTCTAACTCTTCTCTTCTAATTGTGTCTTACTTGGGGCGAAGGTAATGTCAAGGCATTGTTCTGGAGGAGAGTGGGAAGAATTTTCTCTAGCATATATTTGCATAAACATTGGATTCAGTTTTCTATTTTCCATTCAAAATACTGAATCCCTGACTCTAACCCATACCCGACCAGACTCTGACTACTAATTCTAATATGATGGAGAAAAATAACCCAAACAGAATCGAAATACAAGCAGTTCAGAGTAGGCCTGGTGTATTGTTGTACTTTTCTTTTGCATGATACAGAGTTGGAGTTATGAATCTAGTCAATTTATTGTTGAAATAGTTGTCCATGTATTTTTAAGGTTAACAAATATGTGAATTCCTGTCTCCCTTTCTCTGTATTCTTATATGCACATATAGATTCCTCCCTGGTACCACACGTACATTCTTGTGAGGTGGCTGACTTGGCAGATACAAATTGTTAGAAGAGATCACTCCTACTAAACTTGTTGGAATTGGATATTCAACCTATGGTTGAGCTTGCTAGTTGAACAGCATTATACATAAATCCATGTTCAGTAAAATTAATATTTTTAGATCTGTGGATGATATATATTTTATAATGAATTTTGATTGACATATATTTTGCTACTTTTTTGTCTGTGTGTGTTTTGTATATATATATATATATATATATATATATATATATATATATATATATATATATACACTCTCCAGATTTTTCAAAATATGAAATATATGTGTCTTATATACACTCCCTAAATTCATTCATGTTTATTATGTGGATTTATAATCAACTATTCACAAGATTATTCTGAGAAATATTCATCCACCTGAAATTTGCCTAATGCTCTCAAATGTCAATCCTAATTGTGACTACATATTTGTTTCTTCCTAAGATTATATATTTAAACTCAACCCTGTTCAAAATATCTAATCCTATCACTCACTTTATACTTTGCCTGATTTTGTAATGTCTCTATTGATATCTGCTTTCCTACATATTTTCCCCAGTTCATCATTGTGACTGACTCTTCACCTGTGCTGACATTTACATTCACTCTCTAATCGAAACCCTATTGCTAAAGAAATTTTTTTCCAATTCCTATACTCACCCTTCTTCATAAAAGTACTGACTATCTTCCTAATGCTACAGACTATCGTTTTTGACTGAATGTTCTCTTCTACATTCAATCATCCAAGTAAATTTGGGGCGAGCTTCAGAGGAGGAGACCACCAACAGACTATCTCTTGCAACATCAAAAGGTTTTTTGGGTGTCCAGCATGCTGGGGCTCAGAGATCACTTGAATAGAGCAGATAGCCCTGAGAATAGCTTAAATAGAGCTTATATACTTTCCCTGGAGAGGGCAGGGAGGGAATTTTATTGATGGGTCAGGGTGAGAGGGTGGTTTGCATTCACCTGGGTGAGGGAGTACATTCTGCAGTTGGGCAGTTGGGGACAGAACATTCTGGGAACAAGATTTGCAAGCATTTCTCAAGATTTCAATAGTGTTTTGTTAAGCATACAGAAAAACAAGAAGTGACAAGTACCTATTTTATTAAACTTTAATTCCCCACTTCTTCTTCTGGCTACTTTTAATCATAAAAATGATCATTGGAGGGTGTCACATTCTATGTCTGCTAGTGGGGTATTACCATAAGTTTAACTCGTCCAATTTGAGCCTGGAGAAAAGAAATTACACGGTTGAGCAAACAGGATTTTATAGTTAGCAATAATATGAGGATTATTATTGGACCGGCCAGGGTTGATAAAAACGTAGTTAACCAGGAGGAGTGTGTGAACCAAGACTCAAGCCACCCTTTTTGGGCCTCTCTCTCTTGTTGATGCTCTTCAAGGTGTCTTTTAAATTTACTCATAGATTTTATTACAACTCCAGTATGGTCAGCATAAAAACAACATCCTTCCCTCAATGCAGCACAAAGGCCCCCTTCTCTAATGAAGAGGAGGTCCAATCCTCAACTGTTCTTTAAAACAACTTCAGAGAGAGAGGTTAAAGATTCATGCAAAGCTCTGATGGAGGTTTCTAATATCTTACTTTTGCTCTATTGCTTCTTCTAATTGGGTCATTTGTTGTGTCCCATGGACAATGGCAGTGGTTCCTGTGCCCACCCGTGCAGTAACTCCTATTCCTAATAGGATGGCTAAAGTGAGGGATACAAGTTCCCAGTGGAACCGGTTGTATGCCCCCCCTATTTGATCTTCAAACGAACCTGCGTCATGATAGAGCTTTCTGGGAAACATCTGCAACATTTCAAAATAATCACATCTGTTGACCATTTCATGAAAACATAAACAATGTTTAAGTATATAGAATTATGCTGTTGTAGGGACAGACAAGGCAAGGCACCTAAGATAGCACTGAAGACAGGGAAACAGTCCTATATTGTTGCAACTGGATTCAGAGGGCATTGCTTCTGTTGTAATCAATTAGTCCCCTGAAACTCAAGTGGTAGTTTCAGAATTGTGTACCCAACATATAAGGGATGGGGCTCAGAAGTTTACAGTCTGCAGAAGTTCAAAAAAGCAATATATGTTTCTGATTTTTCCTCTGTTCTGGGCAAGTTAAATTTTCAAGGACACCTGGGAGGAGGAGAGCTTTTTATTCCCTTTCTTATTTTCCCCCTGCCAGCTGTTACAACGGAGCCCAGTTGGTAATTTCTTTATCTTAGAAATGTGGCCATTTCTGTGAAGCCCCAGCTGAAGGCCAGAGGACTTGTTCACATATTTTGTGAAAAACTAGTTAGGGGTTGTCTAGCTTAGAAGTACTGAGTTTTTTAGCCAGTGGCCAAGTATAACAGGGCAATACAAAAAGAGAAAGTTTATCTACATTGAACTCTTTATAGAAACTCTATGCTGAAAGTTCTAAAGTCAGCCATGGTGAAGACTTCTGGAGAAGGACATTTAAGACTTTTCTGTGGGCCTGGTACAGAGGGGGAATACGGGGAAGGTGGGGCTGAGAGAAGCTCCGAGGATCTGAGAATGAGGAAAAAGAGAGATGTAAAAGAATAATTGGAAAGGTGTTTGGGAATTTCCTAGCAAAAAACTTGAGCAGTAGAACAGGTAGAGAAGAGCAGAAAACGGGAGTGAGTATCCCAAAATCCTGTGAGGGACTTTAAATTTTAGTAACCTGTTTTCAGTGATGACAAAGCAACTTTAATGGCCATTTATATTACATCTTGGATAAGGGTCTGAGAGCTCTCCTCAGCTCGTTTGAGCTTTGGGTTAGCTGGAAAGAGGACCTGGTGGGACCCGGTGTGGGCACTGACAGGAAGAGAGAGGAGTGAGTGGGTGGAGGGGTACCTCAGTACCTGCTACCTCACAAGCGAGCAATTGTCTGAGAACTGGTGGAGGTTTGGGATTCTGATCTAGTAATTGGAGGGGAGAAATCACGTTGCTGAGGTGGGAGTGACAGCAGAGAGTCTGGAGCAGAAGGCTGAGGATAAAAATCTATTGGAGAAGCATAGTTCAGGATGTGAGTTAAGGAGGGAAAGGGCTTCCACATAGGGGAATCTCCTTTCACCCTTTTGAGCACTTGCAGAAGTTAAAAAGGTCACGCAAAATTTGAGGATCTAGAGACCCCTCTGGGGGCCATCCTTTTTCTGTTGTCTACTTGGTAATATGGCCAATGCTGTGTACTGAATTTGATGAAGTATTGGGTTCCATCAGGCAGCCTCTGTATGCTCACATCTCCATGACATACTGAAGAAGTCGGTTTTTCCCCCACACAGCCGTTACTGTTTGTGGCTTTGATAGTTTCCCGGGCAAACAAGTAATCTAGGATAGCCAACCTGCATTTGGCTCGCGTGTCCCTACATCCATAATGTTTGTTTCCATTATCTATGGTACACAAGGGATTTAATGGTATTTTAGTGGGATTTTCTTCATCAGGGATATCCCAATAGAAAAAACCTATGGCCAGCTGACAAATGTCTGGGTGGAGAGATGGCCACCAGGTCCCTAAGGGGGATGCATGTGAGATCGATCATACACTTTTCCAGTAGGATTTGTGATCAGCCATCGCTGCTTAAAAGGCTGATGAGTGTTAGGACTACTTGTGGCCAAGGGGAGAGTATATAACCTTATCCACATGGCGAATACACAATTTGAAACTGTTACCAGTCTTTTCCAGTTTCCAGAAAGATTCTGGACAAGGAGCAGGCTTGAGATGAGAGGCATGGATCCAAGAAGTGATTCTGTATACCTTTACCACTGTAGGTGTTATAAGTAGCACCTGGTATGGTCCTTTACAGCTGGGTTCCAGGGATGACACCTGATGTCATCTTACATACATGAAGTCTCTTATTTGATATGGATGTGGAATCCCCTGGTACACAGTTTGTTACGCAGTGGGCAGCTATTTTCACAGGTATCACTGAGTTCTTTCAAGAGCTTTAAGACTGTCAAGCAAGAGGGTGTGGAAAGGATCCTTAGGTCTTACAGTTGGGCTTAGGACCCTTACTGGACGAGGGCCACCATAGAGAACTTCTCAGGGGGTAAGGTTACTCAAAGAAACAGAAGGATTTTTTCTTGCATGAAACATTGCATAAGTCAGGAGCACAGTCCAATCTTTTATGCTGGTCTCTAAGCTTAATTTCGTTAAGGTCTCTTCAATGGTTCTATTCATTCTTTCTACTTGTCCTGAACTCTGGGGTCTATAAGCACAATATAACTTCCAATTAATCCCCAGGTTCCTGGCTAACCCCTGACTTACCTGGGCCATGAACATCGGTCCATTATCAGATCCTATTACCAGCTTAGCTTCCTCCAATGGTAGAGAGGCTTAGTCAGCAGCAGGGGAATCACTTAGAGTGTGTTGTGTGTTAGGGGACGAGGGCAGGGGATAAGGAGAGGAGGAAGAGTCCAGTAGAGTCAAATCTTGTGACTCAGGGAAAACAGAGGGTGGAGGAGGAGGAAGAGGTGAGGGTTTGAGAGATCATGTGGGAAGGAGTATGAGCAGAGGCATGGGCAAGGAAAGGCTTCACCCATGGAGGAGGAGATTTGCAGAGGTCCTGAAAAGTTAAGATATATGGCTGTTGATCAGGATGGCTATGTGGCCCTGGCTGAAAGACAATATCTCTGACTTTATAAATTAGTGGGAAGTAGAAAGATCTTTCTTGGGGCCATACGACTCCAAAGATGGGCCATTCTGAGGCACAGAGAGTCTGCCAGGTCCAGCGTTTTACTAAAAAAAGAAAGATTCTGAGCCCTTAAGCGGACTTTGGTTCAGTGATCAAGGGTCAGGGACAGAGGCATTGAAGTGCTCTGTCCCATAATGAAAGGTACACAAACAGTAAAAGCAAAGACACATGACACAGATAAGACAAGACCATAAAGACAGGCAATGGACATCCAACACTGAGACCAGGAATGCGTAGCCGGCAAAACCCGATAGGATGGCAATACCGAATCTAAAAGAAAATATCACTGAGTCGATGAAGCAATTGTTCCTTGATTCTCCGAGTCCTCTTTGGGGTCCCCCAGGGAGGTGCCCTATGTCTCTGTGACACGTCTCTCAGCCACCGTCGGAGAGACCCCAGGCTCTTCATCGCCAGCAATTTTGCCAAGCCCTAACATGACACCTGAAACCAGAAAGAGGCGCCTTACTTGCTCCGAGAGGAGCCCCTTGGGGTCTCTCATCCGCCACTGCCGGAACTCGGTGGAACCTCAATATGTAAAGGTCAGGTGAGTGTTGGAGGAAGAGACTACCAAGAGACTGTCTCATGCAACAGCAAAGGGTTATTTTGCGTCCAGCTTGCTGGGGCTCACAGCTAACTTAAATAGATCAGAGAGCTCTGAGAACAGCTTATGCAGAGCTTACATACATTCCTTGGAGATGGAAGGGAGGGAAGTTTACTGATGTGTAAGGGTGAGTGGGCGGTTCGTGTGACACCGAGTGAGGCAGTACATTCTGCAGTTTGGCAGTTGGGAACAGTACATTCTAGAACAAGATTAGCAAACATTTCTCAAGATTTCAACAGTGTTTTTTTAAGCATACAGAAAAACAGGAAATAGCAAGTACCTATTTTATTAACCTTTCACTACCGACTATCCTTTTTTGACTGGATGTTCCTTCTACATTAATTCATGCAAAGTACAAGGTCCTATGCCATTGTATATCGATTTATCTGAGACATCTCTGCAGAACGTAATTCAATGCTGCGTATCCCAATCAAGGGCCCAATGCCCTTCTGGCCTTCAAATCATACTTAGATTTCTTTTTTCATACATATATTACACCTATATATTCTTATACACATAGCAGGTTCCCAATACCATTATTCATCCAGCACAATGATTTCTAACCCAAATCAAACATGTTTTTAACTATAATCATACACTATTCCCTCAATCTAACTTTATTGAACAGCAGGGAAAGAGTTGATTTTACAATACAGAAATGTAGGGAAACTTCCACCTGCTGATAACCTCAAAGGCCCATGCAGAAATGATCCCTGGAGAAGATGTAGGCAGCTATGAAGGACCTGAGAGACCAAAAGTCATCTTCCATGGCAAACAACCCAGTCAGGATAAAAGGTTGTGTCTGAATCAGATTCTCTTCTTAATGTAGAGAACATGGACCAAAACAGGCCTGTGTGGAGATCTATTCCTGGGTGCCTATGGTTGATATACCATTCTAACTTGTGAAAGTTTCACAGGAAGTAGGGGCAGCCTCAATCTCATGGGACCCTTGGAAGTAACAGTTAAGACAAAGTGGTTGCCAAGACAGGGACCTCATTCAGTTCAGGAAGGAAGTGACCTCACCTCACTTCCATGGTGATGGAACTCTCTGAACTTTGGATCCAGGAAGCCAGGCACCCATAGCCAGTCCAAGTCCCAGTCCCTATGGTCTCACTTGTTTGGATTTACTAAATGCAGTCAGTCTTTCTTGGTACCTTCAGACGTGAGAAGGCCAAATGCCAGGAAAGCTCGGAAGCGGGGCTTTTCTTGAGAAAGTCGTTAGTGGCTCACCGTTGGCTCCTGAGAAGTTCACAGAGTTTGCCAAGGAGACCAGATCTGAGACAGGACAGGCCATTTCGGGGGAACGTATTATGGCCTACAAGTCAGAGGACACTCCAGATAGTCAAAGACCTACTTAGGGGAAGGAGGTGCCTTTGTGGGTGTGGTTGTGGGTTTGTGGTTTTGTCTCATTTTCTGAGAATAGGTAGGACAGTCGGTTTGTTTCATTTGAAGTGGACTGTTTCTAGTAAGTCTTTTCACAGGGCGAGTGTTTCTATGTCTGTGTATTCCACTGTTTCCGTGGTTGTAGACATTAGAAAAGAGAATTCATCAATGGATGTGTCGTGTCTAGTAGAAAGCTTCTCAGCATTCATATTGCCCCGTTTATGAATGGACTGTAGCTTGCCTTATCGATGAGCAACACCTGCTACCTTCCTAAGTTTCTATTTTTGTCCTGAATTCCGGCCAATTTCAAGAATAGGCCCATGGTTTTGTGTCCAAGATATGTACCACCTCCAAGCTCTGTGACATAGCCATGTACTGGATAGCTGTAGGTGATGGCGAGCATCTCAGAAAACTCAGATATCAGTGTGACGAGGACAGTCTCAGAGGAGAAACCCTGCTTTGGGCCTTTTGCTTACCTATTGTTCTGTTGCCCTGAATGTCAGGAAGTTCTTTGCATCTGGCCACCCCTTTGTGAAGCCTGAAGAAAACAGTTTTCAAATGGAAATGATTGGGCATACCTGTGGCTCTTTTCTTAAGTGCTTTGAAAAGGGATGTGACTGAATCAGCCCCCTGGCCCTGTGTGTGGCTGAGGCTTAGATTCTCAGCACCTGTGGATCTAAAGAAAGTTCCCATGTTTGCATCCAAAGGAAAAATGGCAGAAAGAGCAGCCATTGGGATGAAGTCTCTCGACTTCCTCTGTAAGGTTCCTGAACTCCATCAAGTGAAAATAGGGATCCTTTGGGTCAAATGAGTTCTTCAAAACCTGCAGAGGCTACCCCATAGGTGCTTGGTTATTTCATGACTAAAATTCACATAAAGAATCTAAACCAAACAGTCAGTAGGCCTCAAATTGGAGAATTGGAGCGGTATTAATGGCAGGCCTATTTGATCACTCCTGGTTCACAGGATGGGTGTCCAGGCCACCTTTACTATAGGCAAATGAGAGTCAAAGGAGCTTATTTTGAACACTGTCTTGGTCTGCTCCCCTCATGGAAACCTCCAGCAAAATTATGATGAGTGTCAATATGAAAGAAGATGAGGGCCATATGGGAGTGTTCTTGTTTTAATTGTGGTAATTTGTGTGGTAGTTGGAAAAGATGACTCGGATCACCTGGGCTTGAACTCTGGTGTGATTCCCCTTAAAGAATGAGTTCTGGATCTGACCTCAGAGAAGTATTGTCGTGAGTTCTCTTGGGATTTTACTAGGCCACACGTGAGAATCGCCTTTGGAAATTGAGATCTAGGCCCAGGATGGCTTTCCACAGAGCTCGGGGATTCTGAGCCAGGATATCACATGATTTAATTCTTAAAGACTTGGCAGCCCTAGTTGAGAGTCCAAACACATATGGACCTCACATTGTACACCTCAATGTGTCTGGATTTATGTGACCTTTTGGCCAGTCTTTTGGAAGGCTTTTCTGTGAGTGTTCTCCAGAGCTTTCATTGAAATGAGCTTCCTCACCATTTAATGGTTCCTGAATTAATTGAAACCCACAGTGCCTCTAACTTCATTTTTGAAAAATGACTAGATTCATACCATAAAATTTTTGAAATTCCCATGACCAGGTGGCACTGGATAAACTTTGGATTTCCTGTTGCTGATCATGAGTGTACCAAAGAGTGCCTTGATTGACTGGTTTTCGTGAAAATGGTGTAGAACAGAGATGCCAGTAATTTGGAGCCTAATGAGTAGTGGGCCTAGAGAAGTGGACTGTAGGTGTGTAAATAAATATTTTTGGTAGGACCACCTGGATCTTCCATTGGCTTCGAAAGACTTGCGACTGACATGGTGCAGGCAGGAGACCTTTATATGTAAAGGCATCTTGTCATATGGAGAGGTTTCAGGGAAATATTCAGAATCAGGTTGCTATAGTCAAGGTGAAAGCTATGTAGGATAGAAGCCTGGTTCGTACATTCTCTTTGCGTCCCTGACCAACCACACATGACAGAACTCCCTCCAGCATTTTGTCCCAGTTGATCTCCTTGTATTTCGTGAAGCAAATACCAAACTCCCAGTGCAGCAGTAAGAAACACCCTGGAAAGTGGAGGATCACCAAATGGCTTCACAGTCCACACGGAAAGACACTTAGCTCCCAGTGGCCACAGTTTACCTACAAAGAGAGAATTCAGAACTGCTCCCTCATGTTCATTAGAAAATAAGGACCATGTGCTCCAGGTCATAGAGATGCAGACCCAGATTTCATGGTGTCACTACAAACGAAGCTAAATCTCCTAACAATTACATATATTTCTTGTTCCCAACCTCAGAGGAAGTTTCTCAAGAAGTCTCAAGGCCAGCACAGCTCCATGTTTCTGGATTGTTTACCCTTTCCCTTACTTTTGGAAACTGTTCTACCACCTCCAGTGTTGTGAACTCCTGAGCATTTTCCATTCCACATATATATTCAGATTTTCTAACTCCTCTCCTCTAATTGTGTCTTACTTTTAGCGATGGTTATGTCAAGGCATTGTTCTGGATGAGAGAGGGAAGATTTTTGTGTATCACATTTTTGCATACACATTAGATTCATTTTCCTTTTTTCCATTTGACATACTGAATCCCTGACACTAACCCATACCCTACTAGACTCTGACTACTAATCCTAATATCATGGAGAGAAAGAAACCTAACCGAATAGAAATACAGGCCTTTCATAGGAAGCATGGTGTATACTTCTATTTGCCTTCTGCATTATCAAGAGTATGTTTTTTAAATCTAGTCAACTTTTCATTGTAATATTTCTCCATGATTTTTTAAAATTATCACATATATAAATTCCTATCTCCCTTTCTCTGTATCCTATTCAGCACATGTATTTTTGTATACATATATATATAATATCCTACCTGGTATCACACGGACAATCTTGTGAGCTCCCTGATTTTGGAATATAAAATTGTGAGAACAGATGACTCTCCCTAAATAATGATGGGACTGAAAATTCAACTTATGGGTGAGCTTCCTAGTGAAAAACACTATACATAAATCCATGTTCAGTAAAATGAATATTTTTGGATATGTGGATGAATTATATTTCATGATGAATTTCGATTGGCATATATATTGCTAAATATTAATGTGTGTGTGTGTGTGTGTGTATGTATTTTTTTTAAATCTGGAAAAAAAATATATATGTGTATATATATACATATATATATTATATATGTATATATATGTATATATATATTATATATATATATATGTATATATATTCTCCAGATTTTAAAAAAATATGAAAAATATGTGTCTTATTATACACTCCCTAAATTCATTTATATTCATGTATGTGGGTTCAAAATCCACTTTTTACAAGATTATTTTCAGCAATATTTATACACCTGTAATACATATTGGTTTCCTACTACTGAATACTAAGTTCAGTAGGTGGTGCATACAAATCCTAATATTTCTACAGTACCTGACCCAGTTTAACATCAATGCAAGTAGATTGCTATGGGACATGATGTGTATTTTGAAGTTCATTTTTACTCAACACTGGTACATTACTATTTTTTCAGTATATGGACATCATAGGATATATTTTTTCACCCACAACTTCACAAAATTATAGGCATTTGGTTCACTCTCATTTACTTACTACTTCAGAACACATGTA
Organism: Callospermophilus lateralis; assembly: GCF_048772815.1. Lineage (NCBI taxonomy): Eukaryota > Metazoa > Chordata > Mammalia > Rodentia > Sciuridae > Callospermophilus > Callospermophilus lateralis. The sequence goes on along the minus strand of NW_027511797.1, from coordinate 376,719 downwards.
TTCCTCCATGTTTCTTTACTGGTCTTTTCACTAGACTTCTTTCTAAACACATTATTTTTGATTCCATAATCATTTTTGAAGCAATACTCACTCTTCACGATAAACCGTAACCCTAATATTACCATTACATATATAACTGGTTGGAATGATTGTATATATATCAATATAAGATTTCCAATACATTTTCAGATGCAAACTCAATCCATTATTTAAAGTTGGAACCAGTTATATACTTTATTCACAATCTGGTCTATTCATGCAACATCTCAATAATGATCAACACAAGGTACACCTATTTGTATCACCAGTACTAATTTATAAGTTTCCAGAATATTACTCCCCATAATGGTGGAAGAAATACTCATGTCACCTTATCAACATATAAATTTTATCACGGTAGTATTCTGGACACAAAATGCAAAGGTCACACATATGATTGTACCAAAGCCTAAATGGAAAGTGACCATGGATTACTAAAAACATCCATGTCCAGGGTGCCTAATGCTCTCAAATGTCAATCCTATTGATTACTACATATTCGTTTTTTCCTAAGATTATATATTCAACCTCAAGCCTGTTGAAAATGTCTAATCCTATCACGCACTTTATACTTTGCCTGATTTCCTAATCTTTCTATTGATATCTGCTTTCCTACATATTTTTTCCCAGTTCATCATTGTGACTGTCTCTTCAGATGTGCTGACATTTACATTCACTCTCTAACTGAAACCCTATTGCTAAAGAACTTTTGGTCCAACTCCTAGTCTCACTCTTCTTCCTAAACATACTGACTATCTTCCTAATCCTACAGACTATCCCTTTTTGACTGGATGTTCTCTTCTACATTCAATCATCCGAGGTACACGGTCCTATGCCATTGTATATCGATTTATCTGAGACCTCGGTGCAGAACATAATTCAAGCTCAGTATACCAATCAAGGTTCTGTTGCCCTGAATGTCAGGAAGGTCTTTGCCTCAGGCCACCCCTTTGTGAAGCCTGAAGAAAAAAATTTCAAATGGAAATAAATGGGCATCACCTGTGGCTCTTTGCTTAATTGCTTTGGAAAGGGATTTGTCTGAATCTGCCTCTTGGCCCTGTGTGAGGCTGTGGCTTCGATTCTCTGCACCTGATGGATCTAAAGAAAGATCCCATGTGTGCATTCAAAACCAAAATGGCAAAAAGAGCAGTCATTGTGGATGAGGATTCTTGCCTTTCTCTGTTAGGTTCCTGACCCCCTTCAAGTGAGATTAGGGATCCTCTTTGTCAAATGAATTCTTGAATGCTCTCCAGATGTGCTTGGATTTTCTCATGACTCCAAATCACATAAAAAATCTATACCTGACATTCAGTAAGCCTCAAATTATAGAAACAAAGCGGAATTAATGGCAGGCCTTTTTGATCACTCCTGGTTCACAGGAAGGGTGTCCAGGCCACCCTGACTTTAGGGAAATTAGAGGCAAGGGAGCTTATTCTGAAAACTGTCTTTAGTTGCAACCCTCATGGAAACTTCCATCCAGAACTTTTGATGAGGGTCTTTATGGACGAAGATGAGGGCCATGTGGTAGTTTTTTTGTTTTAATTGTGGTCATTTGTGTGGGGGTTGGAAGACATGACTTGGTCCACCTGGGCTTGAACTCTGGTGTAATTCCCCTTAGAGCCTGAGTTCTGGAACGTACCTCATAGAAGTATTGATATGAATTGTGTTGGTTTTTAGGAGGCCACGCATGATTGTCACCCTTTCAAACTGAGATCTAGGCCCAAGGTGGCTTTCCACAGAGCAATGGGAATCTCAGGCAGGAAATCACATGATTTTATTCTGAAAGACTTCGCAGCCATTGTTGGCCCTCGGAAGCAAGAAGGAGTGGCCATACTCATATCGAATAAAATCAACTTAAAACCTAAGTTAATCAAAAGTGATAAAGAAGGACACTATATACTGTGAAGAGGCAACATTCACCAACAAGACATAACAATTATCAATTTGTATGCACCAAACAATGGTGGTGCCAAGTCATAAAACAAACTCTCCTCAAGTTCAAGAGTCATATAGGCTATAGCACAATAATTACGGGTGACTTCAGCACACAACCCTCGCCATTGGACAGATCCTCTAGAGAAAATCTGAATTAAGAAACTATAGAACTCAATAGCACAATCAATAACCTAGACTTAACCAACATATATAGAATATATTAAACATCATAAAGTGGATACATGTTCTTCTCAGCAGCACATTGGTCCTACTCAAATATAGACCATATATTATGCCATATGGAAACTCTTAGTAAATATAAAAGTATGGAGATAATACCATGCACCATATCTGATCATAATGGAATGAAACTTGAAATTAATGATTGAAGAAGGAAGGAAAAATTCTACATCACATGGAAAATGAACAATATGTTACTGAATAATCAATGGGTTACAGAAGACATAAAGGAGGAGATAAAAAAATCTCTTAGATACAAATGAAAATACAGACACAACATACCGGATTCTGTGGCAAACAATGAAAGCAGTTTTAAGAGGGAAATTCATTTCTTGGAATTCTTTCCTCAAAAAAAGAAAAAAACAACAAATAAATGATCTCACACTACATCTCAAAAACCTAGAAAAAAAAGAGCAAAACAACAAATGTAGTAGAAGACAAGAAATAATTAAAATTAGAGGAGAAATCAACAAAATTGAAACAAAAAAATTGAACAAATAAAAGTTGGTTCTTTGAAAATAAATTAAATCGACAGGCCCTTAGCCATGCTAATGAAGAGAAGCAGAGAGAGAACTCAAATTACTAACATATGGGATAAAAAAGGCAATATCACAACAGACACTACAGAAATACAGAAGATAATTCAAAAGTATTTTGAAACCCTATATTCCAATAAAACAGAAGATAATGAAGATATCGATAAATTTCTTATGTCATATGATCTGCCCAGATTGAGTCCGGAAGACACACAAAATTTAAATAGACCAATAACAAAGGAAGAAATAGAAGAAACCTTCAAAAGACTACCTACCAAAAAAAACCCTGGACCAGATGGTTATACAGCAGAGTTCTACAAAACGTTCAAAGATGAATTAATACCAATACTTTTCAAGCTATTTCAAAAAATAGAAAAAGAAGGAGTTCTTCCAAATTCATTCTATGAGGCCAACATCACCCTGATCCCAAAACCAGACAAAGACACTTCAAAGAAAGAAAACTACAGACCAATATCTCTAATAAACTTGGATGCAAAAATTCTCAATAAAATCCTGGCAAATCAAATACAAAAGCACATAAAAAAATTGTGCATCATGATCAAGAGGGATTCATCCCAGGGATGCAAGGCTGGTTCAATATACGGAAATCAATAAATACTATTCACCACATCAATAGACTTAAAGAGAAGAACCATATGATCATCTCGATAGATGCAGAAAAAGCATTCTACAAAGTACAGCATCCCTTTATGTTTAAAACTCTATAAAAACTAGGAATAACAGGAACTTACCTCAACATTGTAAAAGCTATATATGCTAAACCTCAGGCTAGCATCATTGTAAATGGAGAAAAACTGAAGGCATTCCCTTTAAAATCTGGAACAAGACAGGGATGCCATCTATCACCACTTCTATTCGATTTAGTTCTTGAAATACTAGCCAGAGCAATTAGACAGACAAAAGAAATTAAAGACTTAAAAATAGGAAAAGAAGAACTTAAATTATCGCTATTTTTGGATGACATGATAATATATTTAACAGACCCAAAAGGGTCTGCTAGAGTTAGTAAATGAATTCAGCAAAGTGGCAGGATATAAAATCAACACGCATAAATCTAAGGCATTCCTGTATATCAGCAACAAAACTTCTGAAATTTAAATGAGGAAAACCACTCCTTTTACAGTATACTCAAAGAAAATAAAAAACTTGGGAATCAACCTAACCAAAGAGGTGAAAGATTTATGCAATGAAATCTACAGAACCCTAAAGAGAGAGATAGAAGAAGATGTTAGAGGATGGAAAAGTATGCCCTGTACATGGATAGGCAGAAATAACATCATCAAAATGGCGATATTACCCAAAGTTCTCTACAGGTTTAATGCGATGCCAATCAAAAACCCAATGGCATTTCTTGTAGAAATAAATAAAGTAATCATGAATTTCATATGGAAAAACAAAAGACCCAGAATAGCGAAAGCAATTCTAAGCAGGAAGTGTGAATCCAGAGTTCAAACTGTACTACAAAGCAATAGTAACAAAAACAGTGTGGTACTGGTATCAAAACAGGCAGATGGACCAATGGTACAGAATAGAGGACACAGAGACAAATCCACAAAATTACAACTTTCTTATATTTGAAAAAGGGCCTAAAAGCATGCAATGGAAGAAGGATACCATATTCAACAAATGGTGCAGGGACAACTGGAAATTCATATGCAACAAAATGAAACTGAATCCCTTTCTCTCACAATGCACAAAAGTTAACTCAAAATGGATCAAGGAGCCAGATATAAAATCAGAGACACTGCGTCTGATAGAAGAAAAAGTTGGCTACAATGTACATACTGTGGGGTTGGGCTCCAAATTCCTTAATAGGAAACCCATAGCCCAAGAGTTAATAAAAAGAATAAACAAATGGGACTTACTTAATCTAAAGAGATCTTTCTCAGCAAGAGAAAAAATAAGAGAGGTAAATAGAGAGCCTACATCCTGGGAACAAATTTTTACCCCTTACACTTCAGATAGAGCCCTAATATCTAGAATAAAAAGAACTCAAAAAAATTAAACAATGAGATAACAAATAACCCAATCAACAAATGGGCCAAGGATCTTAACAGACACTTCACAGAGGAGGACATACAATCAATCAACAAGTACATGAAAAAATGCTCACCATCTCTAGCAGTCAGAGAAATGCAATCAAAACCACCCTAAGATACCATCTCACTCCAGTAAGATTGGCAGCCATTATGACGTCGAACAACAATAAGTGTTGGTGAGGATGTGGGGTAAAGGGTACACTTGTACACTGCTTGTGGGACTGCAAATTGGTGAGTACAATATGGAAAGCAGTATGGAGATTCATGGGAAAGCTGGGAATGGAACCACCATTTGACCGAGATATCGCCCTTCTCAGACTCTTCCCTGAGGATGTTAATAGAGAGCAGTATAAGGATACTTCCACATCGATGATCATAGCGGCACAATTCACAATAGCTAGAATTTGGAACCAACCTAGATGCCCTTCAATAGACGAATGGATAATAAAAATGTGGCATCTATACACAATTGAGTATTACACAGCACTGAAAAATGACAAAATCATAGAATTTGCAGGGAAATGAATGGCATTAGAATAGATTATGCTAAGCGAATCTATCCAATCCTTAAAAAACAAATGCCAAATGTTTCCTTTTATATAGAGAGAGCAAATAAGAAGAGAACAGGGAGGAAGAACATGAGAAAAATATTAAAACTAAACAGAGATGAGTGGGGGGAGAGAAAGGGAGAGAGAAGGAAAAGCATATGGAAATGGTAGGAGACTACTCAATGTTACACAAAATTACATATAAGAGGTTGTGAGGCTAAAGAGGGGAAAACAAGGGAGAGAATTAAACAACAGCAGATGAGGTAGAGAGGGAAGATGGGAGGGGAGGGGGAATAGTAGGGGATAGGAAAGGTAGCAGAATACAACAATAACTAGTATGCTATTATGTAAAAACGTGAGTGTGTAACTGATGTGATTCTGCGATTTGTATTTGGGGTAAAAATGGGAGTTCATAACCCAATTGAGTCAAATGTATGAAAGATGATATATCATGAGTTTTATAATGTTTTGAACAACCAAAAATAAAAAGAATTGAATTTCCAATATTTGAGTCATTTAACAACTTTATTTTTTAATAAAATTGTCTTTTATTTGTTATCTTACTTGCTGGTATCTGCCTTTCAGTTTTAAAAAACTATGAGCTGTAGCCATTCATCCATGTAGTATGTAAAAGAAAATTTTGAGTGTCTCCATGTTACCAGATTGGCAAGGCATCAAGGTTTCCTTCACAAACAAGGTGAAGGCTTTGCCATTAGAAATTTAACATTCTGCAAAACAATTTTTTTAACTTTCCAATTAAATTTCCAAAAAAATTTAGAAAAAGAAGAATATAATCCCCACAGTAAGAAGGCCTCAAAGTGGAGAAGTGGAGCATTTACGGCAGGCCTATTTGATCACTCCTGGTTCACAGGAAGCATGTCCAATCCACCCTGACGTTAGGCAAATGAGGGGCAAGGGAGCTTATTTTGGGCACTGGTTTGGCTGTGCCCCTCATGGAAAACTTCATCCACAGGTTATGATGTGTGTCTATATGGAAGAAGATGAGAACCATGTGGGAGTGTTTTGGTTTTAATTGTGGTCATTTGTGTGGTAGTTGGAAGAGATGACTGGGTCCACCTGGGCTTGAACTCTGATGTGATTCCCCTTAGAGAATGAGATTTGGAACTAACTTCAGAGAAGTATTGCCATGAATGTTGTTGGGATTTCAGGAGGCCACACATGAGAGTCGCCCTTGGAAACTGAGGTCTAGGCCCAGGGAGGCTTTCCAGAGAGCACTGGGAATCTCAGCTAGGATATCTCAGGTTTTATTCTGAAAGACTTGGCAGCCATCGTTGAGAGTCAAAACACACATGACCTCACATTGTAGACCTCAATGGGCCTGGCTTCATGTGACAATTTGGCCACTCTTTGGGAAGCCTTGCCTGTGAGAGATCTCCAGATCCTTCATTAAAATGAGCTTCCTCAACATTTAATGGATCCTGAATGAATTGAAACCCACAGTACCAACAATTTCATCTGTGAAAAATAGTTAGATAAATACCATAAAATTTTAGAAATTCTCATGACCAGGTGGCACTGGAGAACCATTGGATGTCCTGTTGCTGATCATGAGTATACCAGACAGTGCCTTGATTGACTAGGTATCATGAAAATCGTGTAGAACAGAGATGCCAGTAAGTTGGAGCCTGCTGAGTAGTGGGCCTAGAGCAGTGGTGTGCAGGTGTGTGATAAAACATCTCTGGTGGGGCCATGTGGATCTGCCATTGACTTTCAAATGCCTTGAGACAGACACGGTGCAGCCAGCAGACCCTTCTATATAAAGGCATCTTGTTATATGGAGATTTTTCATGGCAATGTTTAGAATCAGGTTGCTATGGTCAAGGGGCAAGCTATGTGGGATAGAAGCCTAGTTGGTGCATTCTCATGCAGACACTGACCCACCACACGTGACAGAACTCCCTCCAGCACTGTGTCCCACTTGAACTCCTTGTATTTCGTGAAGCAAATACCAAACCCCCAGTGCAGCAGCAAGAAACAAAACGAAAAGTCGAGGATGACCAAATGGCTTCACAGTCCACATGGGGAGACACTTAGCCCCACTGGCCACAATTTAGCTACAAAGAGAGAATTTAGCACTGCTGCCTCATGGTCATTGGAAAATAAGAAACCATGTCCTCCTGGTCACATAGATGCAGACCTAGCTTTGATGGTCTCACTACATCGGAAGTTAAAGCTCCTGAAAACAACATATATTTCAAGTGCCCAAGCTCAGAGGCAATTTCTCAAGAAGTGATTAGGCCAGCAGATCTCCATGTTTGTGGAGTGTTTACCATGTCACTTACTTTTGGAAACTGCTCTATCAACTCCAAGGTTGTGAATTCCTGAGCATTTTCCATTCTAAATATATATTCACAGATTTTCTAACTCTTCTCCTCTAATTCTGACTTACTTGTGGCGAAGGGAATGTCAAGTCATTGTTCTGGATGAGAGAGAGAAGATTTTGTTTAGCACATATTTGCATAAACATTGGATTCATTTTACAATTTTCTGTTTGAAATACTGAATCCCTGACACTAACCCATACCCTACTAAACTCTGACTACTAATCCTAATATAATGGAGAAAAATAACCCAAACAGAATAGAAATACAAGCATTTCAGAGGAAGCATGGTGTATAGTTGGACTTACCTTTTGCATGATATAAGGTAGGAGTTATAAATCTAGTCAATTATTTGTTGAAATAATTCTCCATGTGTTTTTAAAGTTAAGAAATATGTGAATTCCTGTCTCCCTTTCTCTGTAGCCTATTAAGCAAATGTATTTTTATATGCACAAATAGAATCCTACCTGGTTTCACATGTACATTCTTGTGAGGTGTCTGAATTGGCAGATACAAATTGTGAGAAGAGATCACTCCTCCTAAACGCTGTTTTAACAGAAAATTCAACCCATGAGTGAGCTTCCTAGATGAACAACACTATACATATATTACTGTTCAGTAAAATGAATATTTTGGGATATGCGGATGAGTTATTTTTCATGATGAATTTCAGTTGGCATATATATTGCTACATTATAATGTGTGTGTGTTTGTGTGTCTATATATATATATATATTCTCCAGATTTACCAAAATATAAAATATATGTGTCTTCTTATACACCGCCTGAATTCATTCATATTCATATATGTGGATTTATAATCAACTTTTAACAAGTTTATTCTCAGAAATATACATCCACTGAAATACATATTTGTTTCCTAGTACTGAAAACTAACTTCAGGGAAGGGTGCTTACAAATCCTAATATTTCTACAGTAACTGACCAAGTTTAACATCAATGCAAGTAGATTCCTATTGGATGTGATGTGTTTATTAAAGTTCATTTTTATTCAAACCTTGTACGTTATTATTTCTTCAGTTTATAGACATCATAAATTATATCCTTTCATTCACAAATTCACAAATTTATAAACATTTGGTTCACTTTCAATCACTTCCTCCTTCAGAACACTTATATTTCTCCATGTTTCTTGACTCGTCTTTTCACTAGACTTCTTTCTAAACACATTATTTTCGATTCCATAATCATTTTTGAAGCAAACTCATTCACTATTCATGATAAACGGTAACCCTAAGATAACCATTAGATATGTAAGTGGTTGGAATGAATGTATGTATATCAATAAATGATTTCTTCTATTTTTTCAGATATCAATACAATCCATTATTTAAATTTGGAACCAGTCATATAATTTATTCACATTATGGTCTATTAATGCATCATCTCTATATTCATGAACACAGGGTAAGCCTATTAGTATCCCCAGTACTAATTTATATCTTTTCAAAATATTTCCCCCAGAAATGGTGGAAGAAATACTCATGTCACCTGATCTTCATATACATATTATCACAGTAATATTTTGGACACAAAATGCGAAGGTCACCCTTATGATTGTACCAAAACCTCAATGGAATGTGAACATGGATTACTAAATATATCCATGTCCAGGTTGCCTAATGCTCTCAAATGTCAATCTTATTGGTGACTACAAATTTGTTTCTTCTTAAGATTATGTATTCAACCTCAACCCTGTTGAAAATCTCTAATCCTATCATGTTATACTTTGCCAGATTTCCTAATGTCTCTATTGATGTCTGCTTTCCTACATATTTTCCCCAGTTCATCATTGTGCCTGACTCTTCACATATGGTGTCATTTATATTCACTCTCTAACCAAAACCGTATTGCTAAAGAACATTTGGTCCAAATCCTAGACTCACTCTTCCTCCTAAACCTACTGACTATCTTCCTAATCCTACACACAATCCCTTTTTGACTGGATGTTCTCTTCTACATTTAATCATCTGAGGTACAGGGTCTTATGCCATTGTATATCAATTTAACTGAGACCTCGGTGCAAAACATAACTCAAGCTAAGGATCCCAATCAAGGGTCCAAATCCTTCTGGGCTTCAAATATTACCTAGATTTCTGTTTTCATACTTATGTTTTCCCTCTATATTCTTATAAATATCGCTGGTTCTCAATACAATTATTCATCCAGCAGAATGATTTCCAACCCAAATCGAACATGCTATTAACCCTGACCATACAATATTCCCTCAATCTCACTTTACAGAAGAGCAGGGACAAAGTTGGTATTACAATACAGGAAGTTAGGAGATCTTCCACCTGCTGAGTACCTCAAAATCCATGCAGAAATTATCCCTGGAGAAGATGCAGGCAGCTATGAAGGACCTGAGAGAACAAAAGTAATATTCCATGGCAAACAACATGGTCAGGATGAAAGGATGTGTCTGAGTCAGCCTCTCTATTCTTAATGTAGGGAAGATGGACCAAACTAGGCCTGTGTGGAGAGCTGTTCCCAGGTGACTATGGTTTCTATACCATTCTAACATGTGAAAGTATCACAGGAAGTAGGGCCGCCTCCATGTCAGGAGACAATAGGAAGAAACTGTTAGGACAAAGTGGTGGCCAAGACAGTGACCTCATTCATTTTCTGAAGGTAGTGACCTCACCTCACTTCCTTGGTGATGGAGGTCTCTGAATTTTGTGATCCAGGAAGCCAGGCACCCTGAACCAGTCCCAGTCGCAGTCACAGTGGGCTCATTTCTTTGGATTTACCAAGGACAGAGTCAGTCTTTCTTGGTACCTACTGATGTAAGGGTTGCCAAATACCAAGAAAGCTCTGAAGAGGGGTCTTTCTTGAGAGCATAGGAATTGGCTCACCACTGCCTCCTTACAAATTCACAGATTTGACGAAGGAGACCAGATCTGAGACAGAAAGGCCATTTCTGGGTTACATCGTATGTCCTACCAGTCAGAGGACACTCCAGATAGTCACAGACCTACTTGGAAGAAGGAGGTGCATTTGTGGGTGTTGGTTTGTGTTTGTGGTTTTTTCTCATGATCTGAGAATAGGTAAAAATGGAGGTTTGTTTGGTATGGAGTGGACTGTTTCCAGTAAGTCATTTGACAAGGAGACTGTTTCTGTGTCTGTGTATCCCACTGTGTTTTTCTTTGTAGATATTAGAAAAGAAAATAGCTCATTGGGTGTGTCCTGTCTAGTAGAAAACTTCCCAGTATGCATCCTTCCCAATTAATGAATGGAATGAGGCTTGCCTTATCCATGGGCAACACCTGCTATCTACCTATGTTCTCATTTTTTTCCTGAATTCTGGCCACTCTAAAGATTAGTATCATGTATTTTTGTACAAGATACGTACCACCTCCAAGCTCTGTGACATAGCCATGTACTGGATAGCTGAAGGGAATGGCGAGCATCTCAGAAAACTCACATATCAGAGTAACCAGGAAAGTCTCCTAGGAGAAACCCTGCTTGGGGGCTTTTGATTACCTATTGTTCTGTTGCTCTGAATGTCAGAAAGGTCTTTGCCTCAGGCCAAACCTTAGTGAAGCCTGAAGAAAAGAGTTTTCAAATGGAAATGAATGGGAATCACCTGTGGCTTTTTACTTCATTGCTTTGGAAAGGGATTTGTCTGAATCAGCCACTTGGCCCTGTGTGAGCCTGTGGTTTAGATTTTCAGCACCTGATGTATCTAGAGAAAGATCCCATGTGGGCATCCAAAACCAAAATGGAAAAATAGATCAGTCATTGTACATGAAGCCTCTTGCCTTCCTCTGTAATATTAATGACCTCCATCAAGTGAGAATAGGGATCATTTGTGTCAAATGAGTTCTTCAAAGCCCTGCAGAGGCTGGACAATAGGTGCTTGCGTTTTCTCATGACTCCAATTCACACAAAGAATCTATACCCCACAGTCAGTAGGCCTCAAATTTGAGAAGTGGAGCAGTATTAACAGCAGTCCTATATGATCACTTCTGTTTCACAGGAATGTTGTCCAGGCCACCCTGACTTTAGGCAAATGAGGGGCAAGTGAGATTATTTTTGACACTGTCTTGGGCTGTGCCCCTCATGGAAACCTCCAGCTAGAGGTTATGATTAGTGTCTATACAAAAGAAGAAGAGGGCCCTGTGGGAGTGTTTTGGTTTTAATTGTCGTCATTTGTGTGGCAATTGGAAGAGATGCCTGGATCCACCTGGGCTTGAACTCTGTTGTGATTCCCCTTAGAGACTGAGTTGTGGAACTGAGCTCAGAGAAGTATTGCCATGAATTGTGTTGAGATTTTTGGAGGCCAAGCATGAGATTCGCCACTGGAAACTGAGATCTAGGCCCAGGGTGACTTTCCACAGAGCACTGGGAATCTCAGCCAGGATATCACAAGATTTTATTTTGAAAGATTGTCAGCCATAGTTGAGAGTCAAAACACACATGGAATTCACATTGTAGACCTCAATGGGCCTGGCTTCATGTGACCTTTTGCCCACTCTTTGGGAAGCCTTGCCTGTGAGAGTTCTCCAGACCTTTCATTGAAATGAGATTCCTCACCTTTTAATGGTTCCTGTATAAATTGAATCCCACAGTGCCTCCAACTTCATTATTGAAAAATATCTAGATAAATACCATGAATTTTTTGAAATTACCATGACCAGGTTGCACTGGAGAACCTCTGGATGTCCTGTTGCTGATCATGACTGTACCAGACAGTGCCTTGATTGACTGGGTTTCATGGAAAAAGTGTAGAACATAGATGCCAGAAAGTTGGAGCCTGCAGACTAGTGGGCCTAGAGCAGTGGAGTGTAGGTGTGTGAAAAAAACATTTCTGGTGGGGCCACGTGGATCTGCCATTGGCTTAGAAATCACTTGTGACTGACATGGTACAGCCAGCAGACTGTATGTAAAGGCATCTTATTATATGGAGAGGATTCCTGCCAATGTCCAGAATCAGGTTGCTATTGTAAAGTTGAAAAGCTATGTGGGATTGAAGCCCCACTGGTGCATTTTAGTAACCCACCACACGTGAGAGTACATCCTCCAGCACTGTGTCCCAGTAGAACTCCTTGTATATCGTGAAGCCAATACCAAACTCACAGTGCAGCAGTAAAAAACACCACGAAAGTGGATAATGACCAAATGGCTTTTCAGAAAACACAGTTAGATACTTAGACCCCAGTGGCCAAAGTTTACCTACAAAGAGAGAATTCAGCACTGCTGCCTCATGTTCACTAGAAAATAAAAAACCATGTCATCCAGGTCACATAGATGGAGACCCAGAATTGATGGTCTCACTACAAAGGAAGCTAAAGCTCCTGACAACAACATATATTTTAACTGCCCAAGCTCAGAGGCAGTTTCTCAAAAAGGCTAGCAGAGCTCCATGTTTGTGGAGTGTTTACCCTCTCTCTTTTTGTAACCCGTTCTACCTCCTACAAGTTTGTGAACTCCTGAGCATTTTCCTTTCCACATATGTATTCACAGATTTTCTAACTTTTCTCCACTAATTGTTTCTTATTTGGGGCGAAGGTAATGTCAAAGCATTGTTCTGGATGAGAGTGGGAAGATTTTTGTGTAGCACATATTTGCATACACATTAGATTCATTTTCCTATTTTCCATTTGAAATACTGAATCCCTGACCCTACCCCATACCCTACTAGACTCTGACTACTAATCAAAATATGATGGAGAAAAAGAAACTTAACAGAATAGAAATACAGGCCTTTCATAGGAGTCATGGTGTATACTTGGACTTGCCTTCGGCTTTATCAATGGTATGTGTTATAAATCTAGTCAACTTTTCATTGTAATACTTCTCCATGAGTTTTTAAAATTAACACATATGTAAATTTCTGTCTCACTTTCTCTGTAGCCTATTCATCACATGTATTTTTTAATGCATCTTTAGAATTCTACCTGGTATCACATGTACATTCTTGTGAGCTTGCTTATTTTGGAAGATACAAATTGTGAGAAGAGATCGCTCCCTCTAAATACTGATGGAACTGGAAATTCTACCTATGGGTGAATTTCCTATATGAACAGTATTATGCATAAATAAATGTTCAGTAAAATGAATATTTTTGGATACGTGGATGATATCTATTTTATTATGATTTTCGAATGGCATATATATTGCTACATTTTAATGTCTGTGTATGTGAGTATCTAATTATCTATCTATCTATCTATCTATCTATATAGATATAGATATCTACTCTTTAGATTTTCCAAAATATGAAATATATGTGTCTTATTATACACTTTCTAAATTCACTCATGTGTGTGTATGTGGATTTATAATCAAATTTTTACAAAATAATTCTTAGAAATATTCATCCACCTTAAATACATATTTATTTCCTAGTACTGAAAACTAAATTCAGTGAATGGTGCATACAAATCGTAATATTTCCACAGTGACTGACCCAGTTTCACATCAATGCAAGTAGACACCTATGGGACCATGATGTGTATTTTGAAGTTCATTTTTATTCCACACTGATACATTACTATTTCTGCAGTTTATGGACATTATAGGATATATCCTTTCATCCACAATTTCACAAATTTATAGGCATTTGGTTCACTTTCAATCACTTCCTACTTCAGAACACATGTATTCCTCCATGTTTCTTGACTGTTCTTTTCATAAGATTCTTTCCAAACACATTATTTTTGATTTCCATAATCATTTTTGAAGCAAAACTCAGACACTCTTCATGATAAACCATAATGCTAATATTACCATTAGATGTATAACTGGTTAGAATGAATTTATGTATATCAATATAAAATTTCCTATATATTTTCAGATATCAATTCAATCCATTATTTAAAGTTTGAACCAGTTATATTATTTATTCACAGTATGGTCTATTAAGGCATCATCTCTATATTCATAGACCGATGGTATACCTATTTGTATCCCAAATACTAATTTATAAGTCTTTAAAATATTGCTTTAAGAATTGGTGGAAGAAATACTCTAGTCACCTGATATACATACACATTTTATCACAGTAATATTCCTGACACAAAATGCAACGGACACACTTATGATTGTACCAAAGCCTATATTGAAAGTGAGCATGTATTACTAACAACATCCAAGTCCTGATTAACTAATGATCTCAAATATCATTCCTATTGGTGACTACATATTTGTTTTTTCCTAAGATTAAATATTGAATCTGAACCCTTTTAAAAATGTCTTATCCTATCACTCACTTTGTACTTTGCCTGATTTCCTAATGTCTCTATTGATATCTGATTTCCTACACATTTTCCCCAGTTCATCACTGTGACTGACTCTTCAAATATGCTGACATTTACTTTCACTCTTTAACAAAAACCCTATATCTAAAGAACATTTGGTCCAATTCCTCGACTCACTGAAATGGGTTCTTCAAAGCCCTGCAGAGGGTAGCCCATAGGTGCTTGATTTTCTCATGACCCCAATTCACATAAAGAATCTATGCCCCACAGAGAGTAGGCCTCAAATTGGAGAAGTAGAGCAGTATTAATGGCAGGCCTATTTTATCACATCTGGTTCACAGAAAGGGTTTCCAGGCCACACTGAGTTTAGGCAAATAAGGGGCAAGTGAGCTTATTTTGGACACTTCCTTAGGCTGCGCCCCTCATGGAAACCTCCAGCAAGAGGTTATGATGAGAGTTTATATTGAAGAAGATGAGGGCCATGTGGGAGTGTTTTGGTTTAATTGTGGTCATTTGTGTGGTGGTTGGAAGAGATGACTGGGTCCGCATGGACTTCAACTCTGGAGTGATTCCCCTTAGAGACTGAAATGAACTCAGAGAAGTATTGACATGAATTGTGTTGGGATTTTAGGAGGCCACACATGAGAGTTGCCCTTGGAGACTGAGATCTAGGCTCAGGATAGCTTTCCAAAGAGCACTGGGAATCTCAGGCAGGATATCACATGACTTTATTCAGAAAGACGTGGCAGCCATTGTTGAGAGTCAAAACACACATGGACCTCAATTGTAGACCTCAATGGGCCTGGCTTAATGTGACCTTTTGGCCACTCTTTGGGAAACCTTGCCTCTGAGAGTTCTCCCGAGCTTTAATTGAAATAAGCTTCCTCACCATTTCATGGTTCCTGAATAAATTGAAAGCCACAGTGCCTCCAACTTCATCCTTGAAAATTGGCTAGATAAATACCATGAATTTTTTAAATTTCCATGAACAGATGGCACTGGAGAACCTTTGGATATCTGTTGCTGATCATGAGTGTACCAGACATTGCATTGATTGACTGGGTTTCATGAAAATGGTGAGAACAGAGGTGCCAGAAAGTTGGAGCCTGCTGATTAGTGGGCCCAGAGCAGTGGTGGGCAGGTGTATGATAAAACATCTGTCGTGGGGACACGTGGTTCTGCCATTGGTTTCCGAATGACTTGTGACTGACATGTTGCAGCCATCAGAACCTTACAAGTAAAGGGACCTTGTTATATGGAGAGGTTTAAGGGCAATGTTCAGAATCAGGTTGCTATGGACATGGGTGCAAGCTTTTTGGGATAGAAGCCTGGTTGGTGCATTCTCCTGCAGACCCTCAACCACTACACGTGAGAGTACTCCCTCTAGCACTGTGTCCCAGTTTTTCTCCTTGTATTACGTGAAGCCAATACCAAACTCCCAGTGCAGCAGTAAGAAACACCACGAAAAGTGGAGTATGACCAAATGGCTTCACAGATCACATGGTTAGACACTTAGACCCCAGTGTCCTCAGTTTACTAACAAAGGGAAAATTCAGAACTTCTTCCTCATGTTCAATAGCATATAAGGAACCATGTCATCCAGGTCACATAGATGCCAACCCAGGTTTGATGGTCTCAATACAAAGGAAGCTAAAGCTCCTGACAACAACAAATTTTTCAAGGGCCCAAACTCAGAGGCAGTTTCTCAAAAACTCATTAGGCCACCAGAGTTCCATGTTTGTGGAGTGTTTACCCTGTACCTTACTTTTGGAAATTCCTCTACCACCTCCAAGGTTGTGAACCCCTGAGCATTTTCTTTTCCAGATATATATTCACAGATTTTCAAACTCTTCTCCACTAATTGTGTATTACTTGTGGTGAAGGAAATATCAAGGCATTGTTTTGGAGGACAGTGGGAAGATTTTTGTCTAGCAAATATTTGCATACACATTAGATTCATTTTCCTATTTTCCATTAGAAATACTGAATCCCTGTCACTAACCCATACCCTACTAGACTCTGACTACTAATCTTAATATGATGTAGAAAAAGAAACCTAACAGAATAGAAATACAGGCCGTACATAGGAGGCATGGTGTATACTAGGACTTGCCTTCTGCTTTATCAAGTGTATGTGTTATAAATCTAGTCAACTTTTTATTGTAATACTTCTCCATGAGTTTTTAAAGTTAATACATATGTACATTTCTGTCTCCCTTTCTCTGTAGCCTAATCATCTCATGAATTTTATTATGCATCTTTAGTATCCTACCTGGTATCACACGTACATTCTTGTGAGCTTGCTGTTTTAGGATGATACAGATTGTGAGAAGAGATCACTCCCCCTAAATACTGATGGAACTGAAAATTCAATGTATTGGTGAATTTCCTAGATGAACAGCATTATACATAAATCCATGCTCAGTAAAAAGAATATTTTTGGATATGAGGATGATATATATTTCATAATGAATTTTGATTGGCATACATATTACTACATTTTAATGTCTGTGTTTGTATCTATATATATATTTTTTTTCTCCAGATTATTCAAAATATGAAATATATGTGTCTTATTATACACTCATTAATTTAACTCATGTTCCTATATGTGGATTTATAATCAAATTTTCACAAGATTATTCTCAGAAATATTCATCCACATGAAATACATATTTATTTCCCAGTACTGAAAACTAACTTTGGTGAATGGTGCTTACAAATACTAATATTTGTACAGTAACTGACCCAGTTTAACATCAATGCAAGTAAAATCCTATGGGACATGATGTGTATTTTGAAGTTCATTTTTATTCAACACTGGTACATTACAATTTCTTCAGTTTATGGACATCATAGGATAATACTTTTCATCCACAAGTTCACAAATCTGTACGCATTTGGTTCACTTGCAATTACTTGCTGCTTCAGAACATATGTATTCCTCCATGTTTCTTGAGTGTTCTTTGCATGAGATTATTTCCAAACATATTATTTTCGATTTCCATAATCATTTTTGAAGCAAAACTCCCACACTCTTCATCATAAACCATAATGCTAAAATTACCATTAGATGTATAACTGGTTAGAATGAACTTATGTATATCAATATAAGATTTCCTATATATTTTCAGATATCAATTCAATCCATTATTTAAAGTTTGAACCAGTTATATTATTTATTCACAGTATGGTCTATTAAGGCATCATCTCTATATTCATAGACCGATGGTATACCTATTTGTATCCCAAATACTAATTTATAAGTCTTTACAATATTGCTTTAAGAATTGGTGGAAGAAATACTCTAGTCACCTGATATACATACACATTTTATCACAGTAATATTCCTGACACAAAATGCAAAGGACACCCTTATGATTGTACCAAAGCCTAAATTTAATGTGAGCATGTATTACTAACAACATCCATGTCCTGATTAACTAATGATCTCAAATATCATTCCTATTGGTGGCTACATATTTGTTTCTTCCTAAGATTATATATTCAAACTCAACCATGTTAAAAACATCTTATCCTATCACTCACTTTGTACTTTCCCTGATTTCCTAATGTCTCTATTGATATCTGCTTTCCTACACATTTTCCCCAGTTCATCACTGTGACTGACTCTTCACATATGCTGACATTTACATTCACTCTCTAACCAAAACCCTATATCTAAATAACTTTTCGAACTATCTCTTTTTGTCTGGACGATCTCTTCTTCATTCAGTCATCCAAGGTACAAGGTCCTATACCATTGTATATCGATTTATCTGAGACAACTTTGCGGAAATAATTCAAAGCTAAGTATCCCAATCAAGGGCCCAATGTTCATCTGGGTTTGAAATCTTTCCTAGATTTCTGTTTTCATACTTATATTACACCTATATATGCTTGTAATATCGGAGGTTCCCAATACCATTATTCATCTCACAGAATGATTCCTAACCCAAATCGAACATGCTATTAACCCTAACCATGCACTGTTCCCTCAATTTAACTTTACGAAGAGCAGGGACAGAGTTGGTGTTATAATACAGGTAGATAGGGGATCTTCCACCTGTTGAGAACCTCAAGTTCCATGCAGAAATAAACCCTGGAGAAGATGTAGGCAGCTATGAAGAACCTGAGAGAGCAACAGATATCTTCCTTGGTAAAATACCTGGTCAGGATGAAGTGATGTGTCTGAATAAGCCTCTCTCTTCTTAATGTAGAGAAGATGGACCAAACCAGGTCTGTGTGGAGAGCTGTTAACATGTGCCTATGGTTGATATACCATTCTATCTTGTGAATGTGACACAGGAAGTAGGGGCAGCCTCTCTCTCATGGGACCCTTGGAAGCAAATTTAGGATAAAGTGGTTGCCAAGATAGTGACCTCATTCGGTTCCTGAAGGAAGTGACCTACCTCACTTCCTTGGTGATGGAACTCTCTGAACTTGGGATCCAGGAAGCCAGGCACTCAGAGCCAGTCCCAGTCCCAATCCCAGTGGGTTCACTTGTTTGGATTTACCAAGGACAAAGTCGGTCTTTCTTGGTACATACTGATGTGTGGATGGCTAAATGTCAGGAAAGCTCTGAAGAGGGGCCTTTCCTGAGAAAGCAGGTAGTGACTCACTGATTGATGCTGACAACTTTACAGAGTTGGTAAAGGAGACCTGATCTGAGACAGGAAAGTCCATTTCGAGGGAGCAGAGTAAGGCCCACCAGTCTGAGGACACTCTGGATAGTCACAGACCTACTTGGGTAATGGAGGTGCCTTTGTGGGTGTGGGTGTGAATTTGTAGTTTTGTATCATGTTCTGAGAATAGGTAGGAAAGGCAGTATGTTTGGTTTGGAGTGGACTGTTTTTGGTAAGTCATTTGACATGGCGAGTGTTTCTATGTTTGTGTTTCCCACTTTTTCCGTGGTTGTAGATATTAGAAAAGTGAATGCATCAATGGATGTGTCCTGTCTAGTAGAAAGCATCTCAGCACACATCCTGCCCAATTTATGAATGGACTGTGGCTTGCCTTATATGGGCAACACCTACTTCTTTCCTTAGTTCCTTTTTTCTTCCTGAATTCTGGCCACTCTCCAGAATAGGCTCATGTTTTTTTGTCCAAGATATGGACCTCTGTCGAGTTCTGTGACATGGCCATGTACTGGATAGATAAAGGGAATTGGGAGCATCTCAGAAAACTCGGATATCAGTGTGACCAGTAAAGTCTCAGTAGAGAAACCCTGCTTTGTGCCTTTTGCTAACCTACTGTTCTGTTGACCTGAATGTCAGGAAGGTCTTTTCCTCAGGCCACCATTTTGTGAAGCCTGAAAAAAACTGCTTTCAATTGGAAATGAATGAGCATCACCTGTGGCTCTTTGCTTAATTGCTTTGGAAAGGGATGTGTCTGAATCATCCTTTCGGCTCTGAGAGAGGCTGTGGCTTTGATTTTCAGCACCTGATGGATCTAAAGAAAGATCCCATGTGTGCATCCAAAACCAAAATGGCAAAAAGATCAGTCATTGTGGATGAAGTCTCTTGCTTCCTCTGTTAGGTTCCTGACCTCCATCAAGTAAGTAGAGGGATCCTTTGAGACAAATGAGTTCTTCAAAGCCCTGCAGCAGTGCTTGGGTTCTCACATGACTCCAAATCACATAAAGAATCTATACCTCACAGTCAGTAGGCTTCAAAATGAAGAAACAGAGCAGTATTACTGGCAGGCCTATTTGATCAATCCTGGTTTACAGGAAGGGTGTCCAGGAAACCCTGACTTTAGGAAAATGAGGGGAAAGGGAACTTATTTTGGACACTGTCTTGGGCTGCGCCCCTTATGGAAACCTCCAGCCAGAGGTTATGATGAATGTCTACATGGAAGAAAATGAGGGCCATGTGGGAGTATTTTGGTTTTAATTGAACATATTATTAACCCTAACCATACACTGTTCCCTCAATCTAAGTGTTCAGAAAAGCAGGGAAAGGTTTGGTCTTACAATACAGGAATGCAGGGGATCTTCCACCTGCTGAAAACTTCAAAGTTCCATGCAGAAATGATCCCTGGAGAAGATGTAGGCAGCTATGAAGGACATGATAGAGCAAAAGGCATCTTCCATGGCAAACAACCTGGTCAGGATGAAGGGTTGTGTCTGAATCAGATTCTCTCTTCTTAAGGTAGAGGAGATGAACCAAACTAGGCCTTTGTGGAGAGCTGTTCCCAGGTGACTATGGTTTCTATACTATTCTAACTTGTGAAAGTGTCACAGGTAGTAGGGACATCCTCCATGTTATGAGACCTTAGGAAGCAAATGTTAGGACAAATTGGTTGCCAAGGCAGTGACCTCATTCAGTTACTAAAGGAAGTGACCTCACCTCACATCCTTGTTGATGGAACTCTCCAAATTTGGGTTCCAGGAAGCCAGGCACCAAGACCCAGTCCCAGCACCAGTTCCAGTGTTCTCACTTGTTTGGATTTTCCGAGGACAGAGTCAGTCTTTTGTGGTACCTACTTATGTGAGAATGGCCAAATTCCAGAAAAATTCTGAAGAGCGGCCCTTCCGGAGAAAACAGGTAGAGGCTCACTGCTGGCTCCTGAAAACTTCACAGAGTTGACCAAGGAGCCCAGATCTGAGACAGGACAGACAATTTCTGGGGAACATAGTATGGCCCTCCGGTCAGAGGACACTCTGGATAGTTCCAGACCTACTTGGGGGAAGGAGGTGCCTTTGTGGTTGTGGGTATGGGTTTGTGGTTTTTTCTTTTGTTCTGAGAATAGTTAGGAAAGGGGGTGTGTTTGGTTTGGAGTGGAGTGTTTCTAGTTAGTCCTTTGACAAGGCGAGTGTTTTTAGGTCTGTGTATCCCACTGTGTCCGTGGTTGTAGACATTAGAAAAGAGAATGCCTCAATGGGTGTATCCTCTCAAGGAGAAAACTTCCCAGCATTCATCCGGCACAATTTATAAATGGAGTGTGGCTTGCCTTATCAATGGGCAACACCAACTATCTTCCTACGTTCCTGTTTTCTTCCTGAATTCTGGCCACTCTCCAGAATAGGCTCATGATTTTGTGTCCAATATATGAACCACTTCCAAGATCTGTGACATGGCCATATACTGGATAGCTGAAGGGAATGGCAAGCATCTCAGAAAACTCAGATATCAGTGTAGCCAGTAAAGTCTCAGTGGAGAAACCCTGCTTTGGGCCTTTTGATTACCTATTGTTATGTTGCCCTGAATATCAGGAAAGTCTTTGTCTCAGGACACCCCTTTGTGAAGCCTGAAGAAAACAGTTTTCACATGGAAATGATTGGGTATTACCTTTGTGTTTACAATAAAACCTTCACAGATTTGTCTCTCATTAAGTTAAAAATACTTTTAAATTGCATCTCAGTGTAAAAAGTAACATGGAACTGTACATATCTTATTGATAACAAGTCCAATTATAGAACACAAATGATATACATAAATCTCCAACATGTTTTTCTTTTAAGCCTAGAATTACCATACAACCTTAGAACACCAGCTTGATACAATGGTCTTTGGAAGCTTCTACCTTACAGACTTGTATACCTGGAAGATATGAACACATTAACACCACAATTACATTGATGTTTTTGTATTAAACAAGTATAGATTTTAAAGAAATAACATGGCACAATTTTATAAAAACAGTACTTGTTTTACCAGCTGTTTATTTTTTTAAGATTACTTGCTCAAAACTTACACATATAACCAAGTTACACAAACCTTTTTTTATTATTTACTTAAACCCCTTTAATTACTTAATCATATAGACTCTCTTATCCAGAAACACATTTTTCCTCTATTAGATCTATATCTGGAACCTTTTAGTTTCTCTTTTTCATCTACTAACCTCTTTCTGTTCACATTTCAATACAATACTTGTAAATTTCTGAATTTAGGCAGATTATTTTATAGACATCTACATTTTATTAGGGCCTTTTTGAAAACCTAGAAAACTTATTGGCCTAATTTTAAAGACATCTTTATTTTTATCTGTTTACCCAATTTGAATTAAAACATATGAATCACGTGAATCAAAGACATTTGGATACATTCTTAAATTTTTCATGAGTGCTCCTCATCTGTCAATTGTCATATCACTGCATGATATATGGACATACACACATACAGACATACCAACATACAACACGTAACACAAATGTAACACATAACACAATAATAAAAGCCTTGTAGCTTTTTCAGGTGAAATCTCCATTGAAATGCTAAAAACTCCAGAGTCGATCAAAAATAGAACTGATCAGAAAACATTAACCCATCAGCAGAATCAAGATCATGAGTTCAAAAAAAAAATACAGAATCTAAGAAAAGCAAGAGTCCTAAAAAAGATGACTGGCCAGTAATTAGTAAATACCGTATAATATAATTTTTTGGTTAGGTCTAGTTTGAGTTCAGGTAAAAAGACACATTTACTCTTTTTTATCTGTCTCCTGCTGAGTGCTGCAGGCTTCTTTTATTTGCATATCAACTTAAGTCCTTGCTGAGGTCTGGAAAACTGAAAAGACTGGAATTCGTAGCAGAAACCTCAGGCCTGAGGCATTTTAGCTATAAGTCATAATTTCCAGGTTTGGATGTTGAAAATTTTGATGCAAGTTTAAGATGTAATTCTCAAAATTTTATATCTTTAGATTTTTCTACACTAGAAAAACTTGCTCACACAAAACTAAAAATAGGATCATTTTTTGATAATATTAAAGCCACCATCAGAAGAAGTTTCTATAGGATCGTTAAGCCCCTTTCTTTGTTATGAAGTTTCTAATAGTATTAAGTTACATTAAATTGGCTGAAAATTTTTTAAAAAGAACCACACACTACCATGTGTATCCGAAATTAAGCTTTAAAAATTTCCAAGACTGTTGCTAATTAATGTCATTTCAATAAGCCAGACCAACGTTTTAATTTAGTACCATTTTTTAAAATCTTACACACTGATGGGAATAGATACCATATCATAATTTATTATCTCTTCCCAAGTTAATGCACTGGTATATCTAGTGAAATTTTTTCAGGCTGCCTAGTTAAAAATTAAAACTCTTTAATTATTTTTTATCCTAAGTATTTAAGTTTCCTAGCATGAACTACCTGAAATCAAACTAAACAATTGTTTAAACCCAACTTTTAACTGTAACATAGTGCAATGCTTTAGAAACCCATTTAGATACGAGATGGTTAAAATAAAAAAAAAATCATTTTTAGATACACATTCACCCTAGATCATCCCCAAGAAAAAATCTATAATATCAACATATTAATGCATTCATTGTCCCTTTTGTTAAGTAAACAGAGGTGGAGAAATCCTTAAAGTGCACGTAAGGAATAAGGGAGTTCCCCACAGCAAAATGGCTCTGTCAGCTGCTGGGAGTCCCTTAGCCTCACCATTTACTTACAGGATTAGTTCCTCTGGTTTGCTTTGACCCCAGGCACCAGGCATATTCTATGTCTCCCAACTTTGCAGTAGTCAGCTCCCAAAAATTTCATCCTCTGCTTGCAGTTGTTTTGAGTGCTAGGCTTCCCCAAGAGGGCAGAGTGGGGTTTATTTAAAGTCCCCTCTGGGGTGTCAAAATTTATGACTGAAGGCTTGGTTCCCATCCCAAAGCCAATTAATGCCAATTTAATAATGAGGACAGGGTTTTGAGAAAAGTTTAAGCGAGATATCAAAGTTCTTTGACCCCAGACATTTCCCTCTGCAGTGGGCATGCTCAAGCCAACTACGGGAAGAAAAAAATCACTGCTTCCGTAATCTTGCTTAACAAAGGGGAGTAAAGTTTATCAAAGTTCTTTAAAACACAGCTAAGAGAGGTGCAAAAGGTGAGAACAGAAAAACTGGCGGTTCTATTGACTTTTGGTCCCTCACAGGAGAAGCATTAGTTTAAAATTTAGCTAAAGTAACTTCCACATATGTAAGGCAGGTTGGAACTCGGGACTCTGCATCGGTCCAAACAATGCCATCACATTTAACAGAAACTCAGATAAAAAGACACACAAAGACCATCATGCAGCTCCCGTTTGTTCACAACCCCAAGATCTACAATCTTGTGACTCAGGGAGAATGGAGGGAAGAGGGGAAGGAGTAGAAGGTTTGAGTGATAGGATCCTGGGTGACGGTGTCGGATTGGAGGCAGGGACCAGGAAAGGCTTCAAGGACAGAGGCATGGAATGGCTTTGTCCCATAATGAGAGTTTCTCAAACAGAGACAAGGACAATACAAACGTGACACAAACATGTACACACAGGTAACATTTAACACGAGTTCAGAAGTAAAGATTAGAACCTAGTAACTGGCAAAACCTGATGGGTTAGACCACAAAGCCAGACAGTGAATTCAACCTGAGAGAAAAAAGTAGCCAGCAAGATATGATGGGTTGGCAGCAGAGTCACCTAATGTGGGCTCATCCGTCCCTCCTCACCCAATGAGGGCACATCCATCACTCCCTGAGTCCTCCAAGGCATCCCTTGCGAGGACGTGGTCTGTGGGTTTAGGACACGTTTGTCCACCACTGACAGGGGGAACTTACGTTCTCCGCTGGCAGCCACTCTGCCAACCCAAACCAAAAACGGAAAAACGGAACCTGAACAAAAAGCTCTGAGCGATCGCAAGGAAAAATGGAAAGAAGCGCCTTACTTACCCCCAGAGGGGAATGTTGGGGTGTCCTTGTCCTATGCTGCGCGATTCCCGGCCAACGCACCAAATGTAAGGATCCGGTGAACGTCGGAGGAAGAGACCACCAAGAGACCACAGCTCATGCAACAGAAAAAGGCGTTCATTGAGGATCCAATCCAGCATGCTGGGGCTACGTGCTCACTCAAGAAGGGAGAGCAGCCCAGAGCCCCGAGCAGGGGTTGAGCAGTGCTTAAGTACACTTTTTGGGGAGGGCGCGACTTTACATATATCACAGTCTCCTTTAAGAAATCAACATACACCGCAGAAAAATCAAACAACAATTCCTAAACATGATTAGTTCACTCATTGGCAAGAACAGGTGAGGCAGGAGTGATAGGTCAGTTCTAAAGCGAGGTACACATTCAAACAGATTGCTTTAGGCCTTGCAATGCCTATGTGCCAGGCCACACAGGGTCCTAGGTTATTAAATAACCAGGCGGTCAGGGGGAATATTTACTGGGCAGTCGGGAATTGTACTACAAGCTACAGGAATTTCAGGTTTTGCATGTAGCATAGGAACTTAACAATACCTGGTCCTTTACATTTTAACTCAGGCCTTGCAGCTTAGAAACTTTACAAAACCCAGTCTTTTACACTTCAACTTTTACACTTTAATTTCAATTTATTTTACCCTTTCAGATCACTCCTGGTGGACAAGAAGGGTGTCCAAGCCACCCTGAATTTAGGCAAATGAGTGGCAAGGGAGCTTATTTGGGACACTGTCTTGGGCTGTGCCCCTCATGGAAACCTCCAGCCAGATGTTATGATGAGTGCCTTTATAGAAGAAGAGGAGGGCCATGTGAGAGTGTTTTGGTATTAATTGTGGTCATTTGTGTGACGGTTGGAAGAGATGAGTGGGTCCACCTGGGCTTGAATTCTTGTGTGATTCCCCTTAGAGACTGACTTCTGGAACTGAACTCAGAGAAGTATTGCCATGAATTGTGGTGATATTTTAGGAGGCCAAGCATGAGAGTCGCCCTTGGAAACTAAGATCAAGGACGAGGGTGGATTTCCACAGAGCACTGAGAATTTCAGCCAAGATATCCCATGATTTTATTCTTAAAGACTTGGTAGCCATAGTTGAGAGTCAAAACACACATGGACCTCACATTGTAGACCTCAATGGGCCTGGCTATATCTAACCTTTTGGTCACTCTTTGGGAAGCCTTGCCTATGAGAGTTCTCCAGAGTTTCATTCAAATGAGCTTCCTCAACATTTAATGGTTCTTGAAACCCACAGTGCATACAAACACAATAGAAATACAAGCAGTTCAGAAGAGGCATGGTGTATAGTTGGACTTTCCTTTTGCATTATGTAGGGTAGGTGTTATAAATCTAGTTAATTTTTAATTGAAATAGTTCTCCTTGTGTTTTTTAAGTTAATAAATATGTGAATTCCTCTATCCCTTTCTCTGTAGCCTATTCATCACATGTATTTTTATATAAACATATAGAATCCTACCTGGTATCACATATACATTCTTGTGAGGTGGTTGACATGGCAGATACAAATTATGACAAGAGATCACTCCTCCTAAATGCTATTGGATCTTAAAATTCAACCTAAGGGTAACCTTTCTAGTTTAACAACATTATTCATAAATCCATGTTCAGTAAAATTAATATTTTTGGATCTGTGGACGATATATATTTCATCATGAATTTCAATTGGCATATATATTGCCACTTTATAATGTCTGTGTGTGTTTTGCTCTTTGCTTAATTGCTTTGGAAAGGGATGTGTCTGAATCACCCTCTTGGCCCTGTGTGAGGCTGTGGCTTAGATTTTCAGCACCTGATGGATCTAAAGAAAGATCCCATGGGTGCATCCAAAACCAAAATGGCCAAAAGAGCAGTTATTGTGGATGAAGACTCTCACCTTCTTCTCTAAGATTCCTGACATCCATCAAGTGAAAATAGGGATCCTTTGGGTCAAATGAGTTCTTTAAAGGCCTGCAGAGTTTAGCCCATAGGTGCTTGGGTTTTCTCATGAATCCAGTTTACATAAAGATTCTAAACCCCACAGTCAGTAGGCATCAAATTGGAGAAGCCAAGGAGTATTAACGGCAGGCGTATTTGATCACTCCTGGTTCACAGTCAGGATTTCCAGGCCACACTGACTTTAGGCAAATGAGGGGCAAGAAAGGTTATTTTGGACACTGTCTTGTGCTGTGCCCCTCATGGAAACCTCCATCCAGATGTTATGATGAGTGTCTACATGAAATAAGATAAGGGGCATGTGGGAGCATTTTGTTTTGAATTGTGGTAATTTGTTTGGTGCTTGGAACAGATGACTGGGTCCACCTGGGCTTGAACTCTGGTATGATTCCCCTGAGAGACTGAATTCTGGAAGTGACATAAGAGAAGTATTGTCATGAATTGTGTTTGGATTTTACTAGGCCATGCAACCAACATCTCAGGTATTAATTGTGGTGCAGGGAGATCTAGGTGCAGGGTGGCTTTGCCCACAGCACTGGGAATCTCAGCCTGGATATCACATGATTTTATTCTGAAATTCTTTAAAGCCACACTTGAGAGTCAAAACACATATGGACCTCACATTGTATACCTCAATGGGCCTGACTTCATGTTACCTTTTGGCCACTCTTTGGGAAGCCTTGCCTGTGAGTGTTCTCAAGATCTTTCATTGATATGAGCTTCTTCAACATTTAATGGTTCCTGAATGAATTGAAACCCACAGAGCCTCCAACTTTATCCTCGAAAAATGGCTTGATAAATACCATGAAATTTTTGAAATTCCCATCACCAGGTGGCACTGGAAAACTTTTGGATGTCCTGTTGCTGATCATGAGTGTATCAGACAGTGCCTTGTCTGACTGGGTTTCATGAAAATTGTGTAGAACAGTAATGCCAGTAAGTTGGAGCCTGTTCATTAGTGGGCCTAGATCAGTGGTGTGAAGGTGTGTTAAAAAACATGTGTGTTGGGGCATGTGGATCTGCCATTGGCTTCCAATTGCCTTGTGATTGACAGGGTACAGCCAGCAGACCCTTATATGTAAAGGCATCTTGTTATATGGATAGGTTTCTGGGAAATGTTCAGAATCAGGTTGCTATGGACAAAGGGGCAACCTATGTGGGACAGAATCCTGGTTGGTGCATTCTCATGCAGACCGTGTCCCTCCACACGTGACAGAACTCCCTCCAGCACTGTGTCGAGGTTGAACTCCTTGTATTTCATGAAGCAAATACCAAACTCCCAGTGCACCAAGGAGTAACACCACGAAAATTGGAGCATGACCAAATGGCTTCACAGTCAACCCGGGGAGACACTTACACCCCAGTGGCCATAGTTTAACTACAAAAAGAGTATTCAGCACTGCTGCCTCATTTTCATTGGAAAATTAGAAACAATGTCCTTCAGGTCACATATTTGCACACCCAGATTTGATGGTCACACAACAAAGGAAGCTAAAGCTCCTGACAACAACATGTATTTTAAGAGCCCAACCTCAGAGAGTTTCTCAAGAAGTCTTTACACAAGCAGAGCTCAATGTTTGTGGAGTGTTTACCCTGTCCCTTACTTTTGGAAACTCCTCTACCACCTACAAGTTTGTGAAATCCTGAGCATTTTTTATTCCGGATATGTATTTACAGATTTTCTAACTTTTCTCCTTTATTGTATCTTACTTGGAACTAAGGTAATGCCAAGGCAATCTTCTGGATGAGAGTGTGAACATTTTTGTGTAGCACATATTTGCATACCCTTTAGAGTCATTTTCCAATTTTCCATTCGAAATACTGAATCCCTGACACTAACGCATACCCTAATAAACTCTGACTACTACTCCTAATATGATGGAGAAAAATAACACAAACAGAATAGGAATACTAGCAGTTCAGAGGAATCATGGTGTATAGTTGGACTTGTTTTTTGCATGATTAATTGTAGGTGTTATAAATCTAGTCAATTTTTAATTGAAATAGTTCTCCATGTGTTTTTAATGTTAACAAATATGTGAATTCCTCTCTCCCTTTCTCTGTAGCCTATTCAGCACATGTATTTTTAAATGCACATATAGAACACTACCTGGTATCACACCTACATTCTTGTGAGGAGGCTAATTTGGCAAATACAATTTGTGAGAAATGATCACTCCTGTTAAACTCTGTTGGAACTGAAAATTTAACCTAGGGGTGTGTTTCCTAGAAGAACAACATTATACATAAATCCATGTTCTAAAAGAAATAATTTTGCATCTGTGGAAGATATATATTTCATGATAAATTTCGATTGCTAATTTATTGTCTGTGTGTGTTTTTTTTGTATATATATATATACACTCTCCAGATTTTTCAAAATATGAAATATATGTGTCTTATATACACTCACTAAATTCATTCATGTTCATGTATATGGATTTATAATCAACTTTTCACAAGATCATTCTCAGAAATATTCATCCACCTGAAATACATATTGTTTGCAGTACTAAAAACTAACTTCAGTTAATGTTGCATACAAATACTAATACTTCTACAGTAACTGACCCAGTTTAACATCAATGCAAGTACATTCCTATGTGACATGATGTGTATTTTGAAATTTATTTTAATTCAACACTGGTACATTACTATTTCTTCAATTTATGCACATCATAGGATACATATTTCATCCACAAGTTAGCAAACTTATAGGCATTTGTTTCACTTTCAATAACTTCCTGCTTCAGAACACATGGATTCTTCCAGGTTTCTTGACTGGTCTTATCATGAGACTTCTTTCCAAATACATTATTTTTGATTTCCTTTATCACTTTTGAAGCAAAACTGACACTCACTTCATGATAAACCATAACTATAATATCACCATTAGATGTATAACTGGTTGGAAGGAATGATTTCATATCAATATAGTATTTCTTATATATATTCTGATATCAGTTTAATCCATTATTTTAAGTGGAACCAGTTATATTATTTATTCACTATATGGTCTATTCATGCATTATCTCTATATTCATAGACACAGGGTACACCTCTTAGTATGCCCAATACTAATTTATTCTTCTTCTAAATATTGCTCCCAGAAATGGTGGAAGAAATACTCATGTCACCTGATCTACATATGCATGTTACCACAGTAATATTCTGGACACAAAATGCAAAAGTCACACGTATGATTGTACCAAAGCCTAAATGGAAACTGAAGATGGATTACTAAAAACATCCATATCCAGGTTGCCTAATGCTCTCAAATGTCAATCCTATTGGTGACCACATTTTTGTTTCTTTCTAAGATTATATATTCAACCTCAAAACTGTTGGAAATGTCTAGTTTTTTCACTCACTTTATACTTTGCCTGATTTCCTAATGTCTCTATTGATATCTACTTTCCTACATATTTTTCCCAGTTCAACATTGTGACTGACCCTTCACATGTGATGACATTGACATTCACTCTCTAACCAAAACCCTATTGCTAATGAACTTTGGTCCAAATCCTATACTCTATCTTCTTCCGAAACATACTGACTATCTTCCTGATCCTATCGACTATCCCTTTTTGAGTGGATGTACTCTACTACATTCAATCATCCGAGGTACAAGGTCCTATGCCATTGTATATCGATTTTTCTGAAATATGTATGCAGAACGTAATTCAAAGCTACGTGTCCCAATCTATTGCCCAATGCACTTCTGAGCTTCAAATCTTACCTAGATTTCTGTTTCCATACTTATATTTAACCACTATATTTCTATATATTGCAGGTTCCCAATACCATTATTCATCCTGCAGAATGATTCCTAACCCAAATCGAACCTGTTATTAACCCTAACCATACACTGTTGCCTCAATCTAACATTACAAAAGAGCAGGGACAGGGCTATTCTTTCAATAAGGGATGTAGGTGATCTTCCAACTGCTGAGAACCTCAAAGTTCGATGTAGAAATTATCCCTGGAGAAGATGTAGGCAGCTATGAAGGACCTGAATGAGCAAAAGCCATCTTCCATGGCAAACAACCTGCACAGGACGAAGGGATGTGTATGCATCAGACTCTCTCTTCTTAATGTAGAGAAGATGGACCTAACCAGGCCTTCGTGGAGAGCTGTTCCATGGTGTCTATTTTGATATACCATTCTAACTAGTCAAATTGTCACAGGAAGTAGGGGCACCCTCCAACTCATGGGACCATTGTAAGCAAGTGTTAGGACAAAGTTGTTGCCAAGGCAGTGGCCTCATTCAGTTCCAAAGAAAGTGACATACCTCATTTTCTTGGTGATGGAACTCTCTGAAATTGGGATGCAAGAAGCCAGGCACCAAGAGCCAGTCCCAGTCCCAGTCCCAGTGGGCTCACTTGTTTGGATTTACCAAGTACAGAGTCAGACCTTCTTGGTACCTACTGATGTGAGGATGGCCAAATGCCAGTAGAGCTCTGAAGAGGGGCCTTTCTTGAGACAGCAGGTTGTGGCTAACCACTGGCTCCTCCCAGAATAACAGAGTTGGCCAAGGAGACAAGATCTGAGACCAGACAGGCCATTTCGAGTGGAACATAGTATGGCCCACCAGTCAGAGGACACTCCAGATAGTTAAAGACCTATTTTTGGGAAGGAGGTGCCTTTTTGGTTGTGGGTGTGAGTTTGTGGTTTTGTTTCATGTTCTGAGAATAGGTAGGAAAGGTGGTTGGTTTGGTTTGGAGTCGACTTTTTCTAGTAAGTCTTTAGACAAGGCGAGTGTTTCTATGTCTGTGTAGCCACTGTGTCCGTGGTTTTAGACATTAGAAACGAGAATGCATCAATGGAGGTGTCCTGTCTAGTAGAAAGATTCACAGCATTCATCCTGCACAATTGATTAATGGACTGTTGCTTGCCTTATGGATGGGAAACACCTACTAACTTCCTAAGTTGCTGTTTTCTTCCTGAATTCTGGCCACTCTCCAGAATAGTATCATGGTTTATTGTTCAAGATATGTACCACCTCCAAACTCTGTGACATGGCCATGTCCTTGATAGCTGAAGGGAATGGGAACATCTCAGAAAACTCAGATACCAGTGTGACCAGTAAAGTCTCAGTGGAGAAACCCTGCTTGGCTCCATTTGCTTATCTATGTTTCTGTTGCCTTGAATGTCAGGAAGGTCTTTGCCTCAGGCCACCCCTTTGTGAAGCCTGAAGAAATAGTTTTCAAATGGAAATGAATGGGCATCACCTGTGGCTCTTTGCTTAATTGCTCTGGAAAGGGATGTGTCTTAATCAGACACTAGGCCCTGTTTGAGGCTGTGGCTAAAATTCTCAGCTCCTGATAGATCTAAAGAAGATCCCATGTGTGCATCCAAACCAAAATGGCAAAAAATCTGTCATTGTGGATGAAGTCTCTTGCCTTCTTCTGTTTGGTTCCTGACCTCCATCAAGTGAGAATAGGGATCCTTTGGATCAAATGAGTTCCTCAAATTCCTACAGAACTGCTTGGGTTGTCTCATGATGCCAAATCACATAAAGAATCTATACCTGACAGTCAGTAGGCCTCAAATTGGAGAAGCAGAGCAGTATTTATGGCAGGCCTATTTGATCACTCCTGGTTCATAAGAAGGGTGAACAGGCCACCCTTACTTTGGACATATCAGGGGCAAGGGTGCATTATTTGGACACTGTCTTGGGCTGCGCCACTCTTGGAAACCTGCAGCCAGAGTTAATGATGAGTGTTTATATGGTTAAAGATAAGGGCAATGTGGGAATGTTTTGGTTTTAAATGTGGTCATTTTTGTGGCGTTTGGAATAGATGACTGGGTCCACATGGGCTTGAACTCTGGTGTGATTCCCCTTAGAAACTGAGTTCTGAAACTGACCTCAGAGAAGTATTGCCATGAGTTGTGTTGGGATTGTAGGAGGCCATGCATAAGAGTCGCCCTTGAAACCTGAGATCTAGGCCCAGGAAAGCTTTCAACAGAGCACTGAGAATCTCAGCAAGGATATCACATGATTTTATTCTGAAAAACTTGGCAGCCACAGTTAAGAGTCAAAACACACAAGGACCTCACATTATAGACCTTAAAGGGCCTGGCTTCATGTGACCTTTTGGGCACACTCTGAGAAGCCTTGCCTGTGAGAGTTCCTCAGAGCTTTCATTGAAATGAGCTTCCTCACCATTTAATGGTTCTGGGATGAATGGAAACCCCAAAGTGCCTTCAACTTCATTCTTGAAAAATGGATAGATAAATATCATAAAATTTTTGAAATTCCCAATGACCAGGTGGCACTGGATAACCATTGGATGTCCCATTGCTGATCATGAGTGTACCAGACAGTGCCTTGATTTACTGGGTTTCTTGAAAATGGTGTAGAACAGAGATGCCAGTAAGTTAGAGCGTGCTGAGTAGTGGGCCTAGAGCAGTGGTGTGCAGGTGTGTGATAATACATCTGTGGTGTGGCCATGTGGATATTACATTGGCTTCCAAATTGCTTGTGACTGACTTCGTGCAGCCATCAGACCATTATATGAAATGGCATCTTGTAATATGGAGAGGTTTCAGGGCAATGTTCAGAATCAGGTTGGTATGGTCAAGGGGGCAAGCAATGTGGGATAGAAGCCAAGTTGGGGCATTCTCCTGCAGACCCTGACCCACCACATGTTACAGGACTCCCTCCAGCACTGTTTCCCAGTTGAATTCCTTGTATGTCGTGAAGCAAATACAAAACACCCAGTGCAGCAGCAAGAAACACCAGGAAAAGTGGAGGATGACCAAATGGCTTCAAAGTCCACATGGGGAGACACTTAGCCCCCAGTGACCACAGTTTAGCTACAAAGAGTGAATTCAGCACTGCAGCCTCATGTTCATTGGAAAATAAGAAACCATGTCCTCCAGGTCACATAGATGCAGACCAAACTTTGATGGTCTCACTACAAAGGAAGTTAAGCTCCTGACAACAACATATATTTCAACTACCCAAACTCAGACGCAGTTTCTCAAGAAGTCTTTAGGCCAGCATAGCTCCATGTTTGTGGAGGGTTTACACTGTCCTTTACTTTTGGAAACTGTTCTACCACCTCCATAGTTGTGTAATGCTGAGCATTTTCCAGTCCAGATATGTATTCACATATTTTCTAACTCTTCTCCTCTAATTGTGTCATACTATGGGCGATGATAATTTCAAGGCATTCTTCTGGATGAGAGTGGGAATATTTTTTGTAGCACATATTTTCATGCTTATTAGATTCATTTTCCTATTTTCTACTTGAAATACTGAATCCCTGACACTAACCCATAACCTACTATACTCTGACTACTAATCCTAATATGATGGAGAAAAATAACTCAAACAGAATAGAAATACAAGCATATCAGAGGAGGCATAGTGTATAGTTGGACACGGCTTTTGCGTGACAAAGTGTTGGTGTTATAAATCTAGTCAATTTGTAATTGATATAGTTCTCCATGTGTTTTTAAAGTTAACAAATATGTGAATTCCTCTCTCCCATTCTATGTAGCCTATTCAGCACATCTATTTTTATATGCATATATAGAATCCTACCTGGTATCACACGTACATTCTTGTCAGATGTCTGACTTGGCAGATACAAATTGTGAGAAGTGATCACTCCTCCTAAACACTGTGGAATCTGAAAATTCATCCTCTGTGTGAGCTTCCTAGTTGAACAATATTATACATAATTCCATGTTCAGGAAAATGAATATTTTTCGATCTGTGGATGATATATATTTCATGATGAATTTCGATTGGCATATATACTACTACTTTTTAATATGTGTGTGTGTGTGTGTGTGTGTGTATACACACTCCAGATGTTTTAAAATATTAAATATATGTGTCTTATTATACACTCCTTAATTTCATTCTAGTTCATGTATGAGGATTTATAGTCAACATTTCACAAGATTATTCTCGGAAATATTCAACCACCTGAAATACTATTTGTTTCCTATTACTGAAAATTAACTTCAGTGAATCATGAATACAAATCCTAATATTTCTACAATAATTGACCCAGTTTCTCATTAATGCAAGTAGATTCCTATGGGACATGATGTGTATTTTTATGTTCATTCTTATTCACCACTGGTATTTTACTATTTCTTCAGTTTATGCACATTATAAGATATATATTTCATCCACAAGTTACAAAATTATAGGCATTTGTTTCACTTTCAATCATTTTCTGCTTCGAAACACATGTATTCCTCCATGTTTCTTGACTGGTCTTCTCATGAGACTTCTTTCCAAATACATTATTTTCGATTTCCATAATCACTTTTGAAGCAAAACTCACACACCCTTCATGATAATCCATAACCCCAATATTACCATTAGATGTATAACTGGTTGGAATGAATGATTTTGTATCAATATAATATTTCTTATATATTTTCAGATATCAATTCAATCCATGATTTAAAGTGAAACCAGTTATATTATTTATTCACTGTACAGTCTATTCATGCTTTTTCTTTATATTCATAGACACAGGGTACACCTCTTTGTAAACCCAATACTAATTTATACGTCTTCAAATTATTGGTCTCAGAAATGATGGAAGAAATACTCATGTCACCTTATCTACATATACATTTTATCACAGTAATATTTGGACACAAAAAGAAAAGGTCACACTTATGTTTGTACCAAAGCCTAAATGTAAAGTGAATATGGATTACTAAAAACATCCATGTCCAAGTTGCCTAATGCTCTCAAAAATCAATCCTATTTGTGACAATATATTTGTTTCTTCCTAAGATTATATATTCAAATTCAACCCTGTTGAAAACATCTAATCCTTTCTCTCACTTTATACTTTTCCTGATTTCATAATGTCTCTATTGATTGCTTTCCTACATATTTTCCCCAGTTCATCATTGTGACTGACTCTTCACATGTGCTGACATTTCCATTCACACTCTAATCGAAACCCTATTGCTAAGAAACTTTTGTTCCAAATCCTATAATCAC
Source organism: Callospermophilus lateralis (assembly GCF_048772815.1). Taxonomy (NCBI): domain Eukaryota; kingdom Metazoa; phylum Chordata; class Mammalia; order Rodentia; family Sciuridae; genus Callospermophilus; species Callospermophilus lateralis. Next base: position 340,196 of record NW_027511797.1, on the reverse strand, counting down.
TCTTCCTCCTAAACCTACTGACTATCTTCCTAATCCTACCTATTAATGCTTTCTGACTGGATGTTCTCTTCTACATTCAATAATCCAAGGTACAGGGTCTTATGCCATTGTATATCGATCTCTCTGAGACATCTCTGCAGAACATAATTCAATGCTAAGTATCACAATCCCTTGATCGCAATGCTAAGTATCACAATCCCTTGAAGCCCAATCCCCTTCTGGGCTTCAAATTTTACTTAGATTTCTGTTTTCCTACATACATTTCACCTCATTATTCTTGTACAATTATTCATCCAGCAGAATAATTTCTAACCCAAATCGAACATGTTATTAACCCTAACCATACACTGTTCCCTCAATCTAACTTTACAGAGGAGCAGGGACAAAGTTGGTCTTACAATATAGGAATGTAGGGGATCTTCCACCTGCTGAGAACCACAAAATTCCATGCAGAAATGATCACTGGAGAAGATGTAGGCAGCTATGAAGGACCTGAGAGAGCAAAAGTCATCTTCCCTGGCAAACAACATGGTCAGAATGAAGGGTTGTTTCTGAATCAGCCTTTCTCTTTTTAATGTAGAGAAGATGGACCAAACCAGGCCTGTGTGGAGAGCTGCTCCCGGGTGCCTATGGTTGATATAGCATTCTAACTTGTGAAAGTGTCACAGGAAGTAGGGGCAGCCTCTTTCTCATGGTAGCCTTGGAAGCAACTGTTAGGACAAAGAGGTTGCCAAGGCAGTGATCTGATTCAGTTCCTGAAGGAAGTGACCTCACATCACTTCTTTGGTGTTGGAACTCTCTGAACTTGGGATCCAGGAAGACAGGAACCCATAGCCAGTCCAGTCCCAGTCCCAGTGGTCTCCTTGTTTGGATTTACCAAGGACACAGACATTCATTTTTGGTACCTACTGATGTGAGGATGTCCAAAACGCAGGAAAGCTCTGAATAGGGTTTTTCCTGAGAAAGCAGGTAGTGGCACACTGCTGGCTCCTGACAAATTCACAGAGTTGCACAAGGAAAGCAGGTCTGAGACAGGAAGGCCATTTATTTGGAACATACTATGGCCCACGAGTCAGTGGAAACTCCAGATAGTCACAGACCTACTTGGGGGAAGGAGGTGTCTTTGTGGGTGTGGGTGGGGATTTGTGAATTTGTCTCATGTTCTGAGAATAGGTAGGAATGGCGGTTTGTTTGTTTTGGCGGGACCTGTTTGTAGTAAGTCTTTTGACAAGGCATGTGTTTGGATATCAGTGTATCCCACTGTGCCCCTGGTTGTAGACATTAGAAAAGAAAATGCATCAATGGATGAGTCCTGTCTAGTTGAAATCTTCTCAGCATTCATCCTGCCCGATTTATGAATGGACTGTGGCTTGTCTTATAGATGGGCAACACCTACTATCTTCCTAAGTTCCTGTTTTCTTCCTGAATTGTGGGCACTCTCCAGAATAGACTGATGGTTTTGTGTCCAAAATATGTACCACCTCCAAGCTCTGTGACATGGCCATGTACTACATAGCTGAAGGGAATGGTGAGCATCTCAGAAAACTCAGATATCAGTGTGACCAGGAAAGTCTCAGTGGAGAAACCCTGCTTTGGGAATTTTGCTTACCTATTGTTCTGTTGCACTGAATGTCAGGAACATCTTTGCCTCAGGCCACCCCTTTGTGAAGCATGAAGAAAACAGTTTTCAAATGGAAATAAATGGGCATCACCTGTGGCTCTTTGCTTAATTGCTTTGGAATGGGATGTGTCTGATTTAGGCTCTTGGCCCCCTGTGAGGCTGTGGCCTAGATTCTCAGAACCTGAGGGATCTAAAGAAAGATCTCTTGTGTATCCAAAACCAAAATGGCCAAAAGAGCAGTCATTGTGGATGAAGTCTCTCAAATTCTTCTAAGGATCCTGACCTCCATCAAGTGAGAATCAAGATCTTTTTGGTCAAATGAGTTTTTCAAAGCCCTGAAGAGGCTAGCCCAGAGGTGCTTGGTTTTTCTCATGACTCCATTTAACATTAAGAATCTAAACCGAAGAGTCAGCAGGCCTAAAATTGGAAAATCGAAGCAGTATTAACAGCAAGCCTTTTTGATCACTCATGGTTCACCGGAAGGGTGTCCAGGCCACCATGACTTTAGGCAAATGAGGGGCAAGGGAGCTTATTTTGGATACTGTCTTAGGCTGCGCAACTCATGAAAACCACCAGCCAGTGGTTATGATGTGTGTCTATATGGAAGAAGATGAGGGCCATGTGGGAGTGTTTTGGTTTTAATTGTGGTCATTTGTGTGGCGTTTGGAAGAGATGACTGGGTCCACCTGGGATTGAACTCAGGTGTGATTTACCTTAGAGACTGAGTTCTGGAACTGACCTCAGAGAAGTATTGCCATGAATTGTGTTGGGATTTTAGCAGGCCATGCATGAGAGTCACCCTTGGAAACTGAGATCTAAGCCCACGGTTCCTTTCCACAGAGCACTGAGAATCTCAGCAAGGATATCACATGATTTTATTTTGAAAGACTTGACAGCCATAGTTGAGAGTCAAAACACACATGGACCTCACATTGTAGACCTCAATGGGCCTGGCTTCATGTGACCTTGGGCCACTCTTTGGGAAGCCTTTCCTGTGAGAGTTCTCCAGAGCTTTCATCGAAATGAGCTTACTCAATATTTAATGGCTCCTGAATGAATTTAAACCCACAGTGCCTCCAACTTCATCCTTCAAAAATGGCTAGATAACTACCAAAAAATTTTGAAATTTCCATGACCAGGTGGCACTGGAGAACCTTTGGATGTCCTGTTGCTGATCATGAGTGTACCAGAAAATGCCTTCATTGACTGTGTTTCATGAAAATGGTGTAGAACAGAGATGCCAGTAAGTTGGAGCCTGCTGAGTAGTGGGCCTAGAGCAGTTGTGTGCAGGTGTGTGACAATACATCTGTGGTGGGGTCATGTGGATCTTACATTGGCTTTCAAATGGCTTGTGACTGACATGGTGCAGCTAGCAGAACTTTGTATGTAAAGGCATCATGTTACATGGAGAGTTTTCAGGGCAATATTCAGAATCAAGTTCCTATGGTAAAGGGGGCAAGCAATGGGGGATAGAAGCCTGGTTGGTGCATTCTCCTGCAGACCTTGACACACCATACGTTACAGGACTCCCTCCAGCATTGTGTCCCAGTTTAACTCTTTGTATGTCATGAACCAAATACAAAACACCCACTGCAGCAGCAAGAAACACCACTAAAAGTGGAGCATGACCAAATGATTTCAAATTCCAGACGGGGAGACACTTATCCCCCAGTGGCCACAGTTTAGCTACAAAGAGTGAATTCAGCACTGCTGCCTCATGTTCATTGGACAATAAGAATTCATGTCCTCCAGGTCACAAAAATGCAGACCCAAGTTTGATGGTCTCACTACAAAGGAAGCTAAAGGTTCTGACAACAACATATATTTCAAGTACCCAAACTCATTGTCAGTATCTCCAGAAGTGTTTAGGCCAGCAGAGTTCCATGTTTGTGGAGTTTTACCCTGTCCCTAAGGTTTGGAAACGTCTTTTCCACCTCAAAGGTTGTGAACTACTGAGCATTTTCCATTCTACGTATGTATTCACAGATTTTCTAACTCTTCTCCTCTAATTTTTTCTTACATGGGGCGTGGTTATTTCAGGCCATTGTTCTGAATGAGAGTGGGAATTTTTTGTGTGTAGCACATATTTGCATACACATTGGATTCATTTTCCAATTTTCCATTCGAAATACTGAATCCCTGACACGAACCCATACCCTACTAGACTCTGACTACTAATTCTAATATGATGCAGAAAAGTAACACAAACAGAATTGAAATACAAGCAGTTCAGACGAGGCATGGTGTATAGTTGATCTTGCCTTTTTCATGATAAATGTTAGGTGTTATAAATCCAGTCTATTTTTAATTGAAATAGATCTCCATGTGTTTTTAAAGTTAACAAATATGTGAATTCCTGTCTCCCTTTGTCTGTAGCCTATTCAGCAATGTATTTTTATATGCACATATCAAATCCTACCTGGTGTCACACCTACATTCTTGTGAGGTGACTGACTTGGGAGATACAATTTGTGAGAAGACATCACTCCTCCTAAACGCTGTTGGAACTGAAAATTCAAATAATGGGTGAGCTTCCTAGTAGAACAACATTATACATAAATCCCTGTTAAGAAAATTGAATATTTTTGGATCTGTGATTGATGTATATTTCATGGTGAATTTCGATTTGCATATATGTTGCTACATTTTAATATCTGTGTGTGTGTGTGTGTGTGTGTACACACACACACCCACACACTCTCCAGATTTTTCAAAATATGAAATATATGTATCTTATTTACACTCCCTAAATTCATTTATGTTCAAGTATGTGGATTTAAAATCAACTTTTCACAAGATTTTTCGCAGAAATATTTATCCACCTGAAATACATATTTGTTTCCTAGTACTGAAAACTAACTTCAGTGAATGGTACATACAAATCCTGTTGATAGCCACAGCCAAGGTTCTCCAGTAAGGACCATATGTAGTTTTGAACAACCAAAGGCAGGCATGGTCCCTAAGCCACATGCTTGTTGTTTAAACAGAGAGGGGGAGATGTTGAGAGCCACAGCCAAAGGGGCCCCAGGAAACCTCCAACTGCCAGCAAACTTCCAGCTGCCGGCTGATGATTGGCTCACAGCGGCCCCAGCAACATCTAGCTCATTGGCTAATCTCATAGCAACATCTCATAGCAACATCTAGCTCATTGGCCTGATGCTCACTGCAGATGCTCATTGAGCTGTTTCCCCGCCCATTCAAACTGCCAGTGGATGATTGGCTCACAGAGGCCCCAGCAACATCTAGCTGATTGGCTCCTCTGTGGTGATGCTCAATGGGATGTTTCCTTGCCCTTTCAGACAACGGAGCTGCTCATTGGTGGACTTTTTTGGCTCCGCCCATGTGACCCAGCCAATCGGCCTCAAAAGGAGGAGGCTTGTGGTTGAGGGAGAGGCTTGTGGGAAGACTGTGGTGGCAGTTGGGCTCTGAGGGTTTTTCCTGAGAAGCTGTTTTGTTTGGTTTGTGTGGTTCTAAAAATAAAGTTCGTTTCTTTTGACAGTTGGCTCCTGAATTGTGCCCAGCCAGACTGATGATAATCATGTAAAATGTTGATTTTAAATCCACATACATGAACTTGAATGAATTTAGGGTGTGTATAATAAGACACATTTATTTCATGTTTTGGAAAATCTGGAAAATCTCGTGAATATATATATATATATATATATATATATATATATATATATATATATATATATAAAAAAATATATATATATATACATACATATATATAAATATATATATATATATATATATATATACATATATATACATATACACACACACACAACAATAAAATGTAGCAATATATATGCCAATCAAAATTTATCATGAAATATATATCATCCACATATCTAAAAATATTCATTTTACTGAACATGGATTTATGTATGATGTTGTTCAATAGGAAGCTCACCCATAGGTTGAATTTTCAGTTCCATCAGTATTTAGGGGAAGTTATCTATTCTCATAATTTGTATATTCCAAAGTCAGTGAGCTCACAAGAATGTACGTGTGTTACCAGGTAGGAGTCTATATATGCATAAAAATATACATGTTCTAAAGAGGCTACAGAGAAAAGGAGACAGGAATTTACATATGTGTTAACTTTGAAAACTCATGGAGAAATTTTACAATGAAAAGTTGACTAGATTCATAACACATATCCTTGATAAAGGAGAAGGAAAATCCAAGTATACACCATGCCTCCTACAAAAGGCCTGTATTTCTATTCTGTTAGGTTTCTTTTTCTCCATCATTTTAGGATAAGTAGTCAGAGTCTAGTAGGGTATGGGTTAGTGTCGGGAATTCAGTGTTTCAAATGGAAAATAGGATAATGTATCCAATGTGTATGCAAATATGTGCTACGCAATAATCTTCCCACTCTCACCTAGAACAATGCCTTGACATTACCTTTGCCCCAAGTGAGACACAATTAGAGGAGAAGAGTAAGAAAATCTGTGAATACATATCTGGAATGGAAAATTCTCAGGAGTTCTCAACCTGGGAGCAGGTAGAGGAGTTTCCAGAAGTAAGGAACTGGGTAAACACTCCACAACCATGGAGGTCTGCTGGAAAAAAGACTTCTGGAGAAACTGCCTCTGAGGTGTGGCACTTGAAATATATGTTGTTGTCAGTAGCTTTGTCTTCATTTGTAGTGAAACCATCAAAGCTGGGTCTGAATCTATGTGACCTGGAGAACACGGTTTCTTATTTTCCAATGAACCTGAGGCAGCAGTGCTGATTTTTCTCTTTGTAGGTAAACAGAGGCCACTGGGCCAAAGTGTCTAACTGTGTGGACGATGAAGCCATTTAGTCATCCTTCAATTTTCATGGTGTTTCTTGGTGCTGAACTGGGAGTTTGGTATTTGCTTCAAGAAATACAAGGAGTTCAACTGGGACATAGTGTTGGAGGGAGTTCTGTGACATGCGGTGGGTCAGAGTCTCCAGGAGAACGCACCAATCCGGCTTCTATCCCACATAGCTTGCCCCCTTGACCATAGCAACCTGATTCTGAACATTGCCCTGAAACCTCTCCATATAACAAGATGCCTTTGCATATAAGGGTCTGCTGGGTGCACCATGTCAGCTAAAAGCCATTTGGAAATCAATGGCAGATCCACATGGCACCACCATAAATATTTTATCACACACCTGCACACCACAGTTCTGGGCCAAATACTCCGCAGTCTCCATCTAACCGGCATCTCTGTTCTACACCACTTTCATTATACCCAATCAATCAAGGCACTGTCTGGTACACTAATGATGAGCAACAGAACATCAAAGGTTCTCCAGTGCCACCTCATCATGCGAATTTCAAAAATTTCATGGTATTTATCTAGCCATTTTACAAGGATGAAGTTGGAGGCATTATTTGTTTCAATTCTTTCAGGAAATATTCAATGTTGAGGAAGCTCATTTCAAGGAATGTTCTGGAGAACTCTCACAGGCAAGGCTTTCCAAAGAGTGGCCAAATAGTCACATGAAGCCAGGCCAATTGAGGTCTACAATGTGAGGTCCATGTGTGTTTTGACTCTCAACTATGTCTGGCAAGTATTTCAAAATAATATCATATGATATTCTGTCTGAGATTCCCAGTGCTCTGTGGAAAGCCACCCCAGGCCTAGATCTCAGTTTCAACGGGCGACTCTCATGGGTGGCCGCCTAAAATCCCAACACAAATCATGGCAATACTTCTCTGAGGTAAGTTCCAGAACTCAGTCTCTAAGGGGAATCACACCAGAGTTCAAGCCCTGGTGGACCCAGTCATCTCTTCCGACTGCCACATAAATGACCACAAGGAAAACCAAAAAACTCCCAAATGGCCCTCATCTTCTTCCATATAGACGCTCATCATAACCTCTGGCTTGACGTTTCCTTGAGGGGCACAGCCCAAGACAGTGTCCAAAATAATCTCCCTTTCCTCTCATTTGCCTAAAGTCAAGGTGGCCTGGAGACCCATTCTGTGAATCAGGAGTGATCAAATAACCCTGACTTTAGTACTGCTCTGCTTCTCTAATTTGAGGCCTACTGTCTGTGGAATATAGATTCTTGATGTGAATTGGAGTAATGAAAAAACCCAATAACCCATTGGCTACCCTCTGCAGGGTTTTGAAGAACTCATTTGACCCAATAAATCCCTATTCTCATTTTATGGAGGTCAGGAACCTTACAGAGGAAGGTGAGAGACTTCATCCTCAATGAATGCTTTTTGGGCCATTTTGGTTTTTGATGTGCCTTCTGGAATGTTACATATGTTTTTTTTTTTTTTTTGGTTTTAGTGCCTTCTGGAATGTTACATAATTTTTTTCTTTAGACATTATTGCCAGAGTTCCTATCTTCATCCCAGTGCAGGTGAAATCAAAGATAATTCCAATCTACAGCTTCTGCAATAGCCATCCCTGTACTGCTTGCAGAACTTGCCTGGACACATGTGAACTCACCTAAATGCATTGTGAACTATCTGTTGGTGCAGCGACTTGTCGTAGTGTTGGGGTATATTTGCTGATGATGTCATCGGTGGTACAATTTTTCCAAAAGGAGCCGTCAATTGGCTTGGTGTATCTTCCTCCCTTCTGCGTGTCATGATCATCCAGCTAAAATTTGGGGGGGCCAACAGAGGTGAGGCAAAGAACCTCACCCACCCCCGCTGGTACAAAGACCTCTCCACAGGTGTGGCTCTATACTGGACGGGTAGTCAGTGACGGGTAAGATCCAATTGCAATGGTACCAACTTAACGGGTAAAGACCATATGTACTATTGGACAACCTAAGGCAGGCACGGTCCCTAAGCCACATGCGTGTTGTTTAAACAGAGAGGGGAAGATGTTGAGAGCCACAGCCGAAGGGGCCCCAGCAAAATTCCTGCTGCCAGCAAACTTCCAGCTGCCGGCTGATGATTGGCTCACAGCGGCCCCAGCAACAACTAGCTGATTGGCTCCTCTGCGGTGATGCTCAATGGGCTGTTTCCCTGCCCTTTCAGACCACAAAACTGCTCATTGGGGGACTTTTTTTGACCTTGCCCACAGGACCCAGCCAATCGGCCTCAAGAGCAGGAGGATTGTGGGAGGCGGAGAGAGGCTCATGTGGGAGGGAGAGGTTTTGGGAAGCCAGTGGTGGCAGTTGGGGCTCTGAAGGTTTTTCCTGAGAGGCTGTTTTGTTTGGCGTGTGTGGTTCTAAAAATAAAGTTCGTTTCTTTTGGCAAGTGGCTCCTGATTGTGCCCAGCAAGACTGCGGCATTATCCTAATATTTCTACAATAACTGACCCAGTTTAACATCAATGCAAGTAGATTCCTGTGGGAGAGGACATGATGTGTATTTTGACGTTCATTTTTATGTAACAGTGGTACATTACTATTTCTTCAGTTTATGCACATCATAGGATATATATTTGATCCACAAGTTCACAAATATATAGGCATTTGTTTCACTTTCAATCACTTTCTGCTTCAAAACACATGTATTCCTCCAGGTTTCTTGACTGGTCTTTTCATGAGACTTCTTTCCAAACACATTATTTCCGATTTCCATAATCACTTTTGAAGCAAAACTCACACATTCTTCATGAAAAACCATAATGCTGATATAACCATTAGATATATTACTGGTTGGAATGAAGGATTGTATATCAATGTAAGATTTTCTGTATATTTTCAGATATCAATTCAATCCATTATTTAAAGTTAGAACCAGTTATAATATTTATTTACAGTATGGTCTATTCATGCATTATTTCTATAATTATAGACACAGTGTACACCATTTTTACCTCCAAAAATAATTTATACGTCTTCAAAATATTGCTCCCAGAAATGGTGGAAGAAATACTCATGTCACCTGATCTACATATACATTTTACCACAGTAGTATTCTGCACACAGAAAGAAGAGGTCAAACTTATGTTTGTACCAAAGCCTAAATGAAAAGTGAGCATGGATTACGGAAAACATCCATGTCCATGTTGCCTAATGCTCTCAAAAGTTCATCCTATTGGTGACTACATGTTTGTTTCTTCCTAAGATTATATATTCAAACTCAAGCCTGTTGAAAATGTATAATTCTATCACTCACTTTATACTTTGCCTGATATCCTAATGTCAATTGATATCTGCATTCCTACTTTTTTCCCCAGTTCATCCTTTTGACAGACTCTCCACATGTGCTGACAATTACATTCACTCTATCCGAAACCCTACAGCTAAAGATCTTTTTATCCAAATCCTATACTCACTCTTCTTTCAAAACCTACCAACTATCTTACTAATCCTACAAATTATCCCTTTTTGACTGGATGTTCTCTTCAACATTCAATAAACCAAGGTACAAGTAATTATGCCATTGTATATCGATTTATCTGAGACATCTGTGCAGAATATAATTCAAAGCTAAGAATCCCAGCTAAGGGTCCAATGCAATTCTGGGCTTCAAATATTACCTAGATGTCTGTTTTCATACTTATAATTCACTTATATTCTTATAAATATCGCACGTTCCCAATACCATAATTCATCCCGCAGAATGATTCCTAACCCAAATGGAATATGTTATTAACCCTGACCATACACTGTTCTCTCAATCTAACTTTACTGAAGAGCAGGGACAGAGTTGGTCTTTCAATACAGAAATTAGGGGATCTTCCACTTGCTGAGAACCTCCAAGGTCATTAAAGAAATGATCCCAGGATTAAATGTAGGCAGCTATGAATGACGTCAGAGAGCAAAAGTCATCTTCCATGACAAACAACCTGGTTAGCATGAAGGGATGTGTCTGAATCAACATTTCTTTTCTTAATGTATAGAAGATGGACCAAACCACGCCTATCTGGAGAGCTTTTTTTGGGTGCCTATGGTTGATATACCATGCAAAATTGTGAAAGTTTCACTGGAAGTAGGGGCAGCCTCCAACTCATTGGACTCTTGAAAGCAACTGTTAGGACAAATTGGTTGCCAAGGCAGTAACCTGATTCAGTTCCTAAAGGAAGTGACCTACGTCACTTCCTTGGTGAAGGAATTCTCTGAACTTGGGATCCATGAAGACAGGCACCCAGAGCCAGTCCCAGTCCCAGTCCCAGTGGGCTCACTTGTTCGGTTTTACCAAGGACAGGGTCAGTCTTTCTTGGTACCTACCTATGTGAGGATAGCCAAAGGCCAGGAGAGCTCTGAAGAGGGACCTTTTCTGAGAAAGCAGGTAGTGGCTCACCGCTGCCTCCTGACAACTTCACAGAGTTGGCCAAGGAGACCAGATCTGAGTCAGGACAGGACATTTCGGGAGAACATTGTATGGCCCACCAGTCAGAAGACACTCTGGATACTCACAGACCTACTTGGGGGAAGGAGGTGCCTTTGTGGGAGTGGTTGTGGTTTTGTGGTTTTGTCACATGTTCTGAGAATAGGTAGAAAATGCGGTTTGTTTGGTTTGGATTGCACTGTTTCTAGTAAGTCGTTTGACATGTGAGTGTTTCTATGTCTGTGTATCCCACTGTGTCTGTGGTTGTAGACATTAGAAAAGAGAATGAATTAATGGATGTGTCCTGTCTAGTAGAAAGCTTCCTGGCATTCATCCTGCCCAATTGATGAATGGACCACGGCTTGCCTTCTGGATGGGCAAAACCTACTATCTTCCTAAGATCCTGTTTTCTTCCTGAATTCTGGCCACTCTCCAGAATAGGCTCATGGTTTTGTGTCCAAGATATATACAACCTCCAAGCTCTGTGACATGACCATGTACTTGATAGCTAAAGTGAATGGGGAGCATCTCAGAAAACTCAGATATCAGTGTGACCAGGAAAGTCTCAGTGGAGAAACCCTGCTTTGGGTCTTTTGCTTACCTGTTTTTCTGTTGCCCTAAATGTCAGGAAGGTTTTTGCCTCTGGCCACCCCTTTGTGAAGCCTGAAGAAAACAGTTTTCAAATGAAAATGAATGGGCATCACCTGTTGCTCTTTGCTTAATTGCTTTGTAAAAGGATGTGTCTGAATCAGCCTCTTGGTTCTGTGTGAGGTTGTGGCTTAGATTCTCAGCACCTGATGCATCTAAAGATAGATTCCATGTGTGCACTCAAAACAGAAATGGCAAATGAGTCTCTTGCCTTCCTCTATTAGATTCCTGACCTTCATCAAGTAAGAATCAGGATCCTTTAGTTCAAATGAGTTCTTTGAACCCCTGCAGAAGTGCTTGGGTTTGCTGATGACTCCAAATCACATAAAGAATCTATACCTGACAGTCAGTAGGCCTCAAATTGGAAAAGCAGAACAGTATTAACTACATCCCTATTTGATCAGTTCTGGTTCACAGGAAGGGTGTGTAGGCCACCCTGACTTTCGGCAAATGAGGGGCAAGGGAGCTTATTTTGGACGGTGTCTTGGTCTGCGCCCCTCATGGAAACCTCCAGCGAGAGGTTATGATGAGTGTCTATATGGAAAAACATGAGGGCCATGTGGGAGTGTTTTGGTTTCAATTGTGGTCATTTGTGTGGCAGTTGGAAAAGATGACTGTGTCCACCTGGGTTTCAACTCTTGTGGGATTCCCCTTGGAGACTGAGTTCTGGAACTGACCTTAGAGAAGTATTGCCATGAATTGTGTTGGGATTTTCGGAGGCCACACATGAGAGTCACCCTTGGAAACTGAGATCTAGGCCCAGGGTGGCTTTCCACAGAGCACTGGGAATCTCAGCGAGGATATCACTTGATTATATTCTGAAAAACTTGGAAGCAATAGTTGAGAGTCAAAACACACATGGACCTCACATTGTAGACCTCAATGTGGCTGGCTTTATGTGACATTGGGCCACTCTTTCGGAGGACTTGCCTGTGAGAGGTCTCTAGAGCTTCCATTGAAATGAGCTTCCTCAACATTTAATGGTTCCTGAATGAATTGAAACCCACAGTACCTCCAACTTCATCCTTGAAAAATGGCTAGAAAATACCATGAAATTTTTGAAATTTCCATGACCAGCTGGCACTGGAAATCCATTTGATGTCCTGGTGCTTATCATGAGTATACAAGACAGTGTCTGGTTTGACTGAGTTTCATGATAATGGTGTAGAAAAGAGATGCCAGTAAGTTGGAGCCTGCTGAGTAGTGGGCCAAGAGCAGTAGAGTGTAGGTGTGTGAAAAAAACATCTGTGGTGCGGCCACGTGGATCTGCCATTGGCTTAGAAATGGTTTGTGACTGACATGTGCAGCTAGCCGACCTTTGGATGTAAAGGCATCTTGTTGAATGGAGAGGTTTCAGGGCAATGTTCAGAATCATATTGCTATGGTCAAGGGGGCAACTATGTGTGATAGAAGCCTACTTGGTACATTCTCCTGCCGATCCTGACCACAACATGTGACAGAACTCCCTGCAGCACTGTATCGCAGTTAAACTCCTTTATTTCGTAAAGTAAATACCAAACTTTCAGTGCAGCATCAAATAACATGACGAAATGTGAAGGATGATCAAATGGCTTCACAGTCCACACGGGGAGACACATAGACCCCAGTAGCCCCAGTTTGCCTACAAAGAGAGAATTCAGCACTGCTGCCTCGTGTTTATAGGAAAATAAAAAACCATGTTCTTCAGGTCACATAGATGCAGACTCAGCTTTGATGGTCTCACTACAAAGGAAGCTAAAGCTCCTGACAACAACATATATTTCAAGTGCCCAACCTCAGAGGCATTTTCTCAAGAAGTCTTAAGGCCGACACAGCTCCATGTTTGTGGTATTTACCCTGTCCCTTACTTTTGGAAACTCCTCTACCACCTTCAAGGTTGTGAACTCCTGAGCATTTTCCATTCCAGATATTTATTATGAACTCAAACAACAACAAGTGCTGGTGAGGATGTGGAGAAAAGGGTAAACTTGTACATTGCTGGTGGGACTGCAAATTGGTGCAGCCAAATTGGAAAGCAGTATGGAGATTTCTTGTAGAACTGGGAATGGAACCACCATTTGACCCAGGTATTCCCCTTCTCAGTCTATTCCCTAAAGACCTAAAAAAAATGCTACAGGGACACTGATACATTGATGTTCATAGCAGCACAATTTACAATAGCAAGACTGTGGAACCAACCTAGATGCACTTCGATAGATGAATGGATAAAAAATGTGGCATTTATACACAATGGAATATTACTCTGCATTAAAAAATGACAAAATGATATAACTTGCAGAGAAATGGATGGCATTAGAGCAGATTATGCTAAGTGAAGCTAGCCAATCCGTAAAACCAAATGCCAAATGTCTTTATTGATATAAAGAGAGTAACTAAGAACAGAGTAGGGACGAATAGAATTAGAAGAAAATTAACATTAAACAGGGATGAGAGGAGGAAGGGAAAGGGAGAGAGAAGGGAAATTGCATGGAAATAAAAGGAGACCCTCAGGGTTATATAAATTACATACAAGAGGAGGTGAGGGAAAGGAAAAAATTATACAAGGGGGAGAAATGAATTACAGTAAAGAGGTAGAGAGAGAAGAGGGGAGGGGAGGTAAGGGGAGGGGGATAGTAGAGGTTAGGAAAGGCAGCAGAATACGACAGACACTAGTATGGCAATATGTAAATCAATGGATGTGTAACTGATGTGATTCTGCAATCTGTTTACGGGGTAAAAATGGGAGTTCATTACCTACTTGAAACACAGTGTGGAATATGATATATCAAGAACTATGTAATGTTTTGAACAAGCATAAATAAAAATTAAAAAAAAAAGAAAACTAACTTTGGTGAATGGTGCAAAGAAATCCTAATATTTCTACAGTAACTGACACAGTTTAACATCAATGCGAGTAGATTCCTGTGGGACATGATGTGTATTTTGATGTTCATTTTTATTCAACACTGGTACATTACTATTTCTTCAGTTTATTCACATCATATTATAATATTTCATCCACAAGTAAGCAAATTTATCGTCATTTTTTTCAATTTCAATCACTTCCTTCTTCAGAACTCATGAATTCCTCGGTGTTCCTTGACTGGCCTTTTCATGAGACTTTTTTCCAAACACATTATTTTCGATTTCCATAATCACTTTTGAAGCAAAACTCACACAAACTTCATGATAAACCGTAACCTAATATTAACATTAGGTGTATAACTGGTTGTCATGAATGATTGCATATCAATATAAGATTTCTTATATATTTTCAGATATCAATTCAATCCATTACTTAAAGTGGAACAAGTTATATTATTTATTGAAATTAAGGTCTATTCATGCATTATCTGTATATTCATAGAAACAGGGTACACCTCTTTTTACCCCCAATGCTAATTTATACGTCTTCAAAATACTGCTCCTAGAAATGGTGGAAGAAATAATCATGTCATCTGATCTACATACACATTTTATCACAGTAATATTCTGGAAACAAAATGCAAAGGTCCCACTTAGGATTGTACCAAAGTCTAAATGGAAAGTGAACATGGATTACTAACAACATCCATGTCCATGTTGCCTAATGCTCTCAAATGTCAATCCTATTGGTGACCTACATATTTGTTTCTTCCTAAGATTAGATATTCAATCTCAACCCTGTTGAAAATGTCTTATCCTATCACTCACTTTATACTTTGCCTGATTTCCTAATGTCTCTATTGATATCTGCTTTTCTACAAATTTTCCCCATTTCATCATTGTGTCTGATTTCTTCATATGTGCTGACATTTATATTCACTCACTGCCCGAAAAAAAATTGCTAAAAAACTTTTGTTACATATCCTATACTAACTCTACTTGCTAAACATAATGACTATCTTCTTAATCCTACCGACAATCCCTTTTGACTTGGATGTTCTCTTCAGCATTCAATCATCCAAGGTTCAAGTTCCTCTGCCATTGTATATCCATTTATTTGAGACATATGTGCACAATTCAAAGCTAAATATCCCAATCAACTGCCCAAAGCCCTTCTGGGATTCAAATCTTACTTTAATTTCTGTTTTCATACATATATTTAACCTCGATATTCTTATAAATATCACAGGTTCCCAATACCATTATTCATCCAGCAGAATGATTCCTAACCCAAATCGAACATGAAATTAACCCTAACCATACACTGTTCACTCAATCTAACTTTACAGAAGAGCAGAGACAGATTGTTCTTACAATACAGGAATGTAGGGGATGCTCCACCTGTTAAGAACCTCAAAGGTCCATGCAGAAATGATCCCTGGAGAAGATGTAGGCAGCAATGAAGGACCTGAGAGACAAAAAGTCATTTTCCATGGCAAACAACCTGGTCAGGATGAAGGGTTGTGTCTGAATCAGCCTCTCTCTTCTTAATGTAGAGAAGATGGACCAAACCAGGCTTGTGTGGAGAGCTGTTCCCGGGTGCCTAAGGTTGATATACCATTCTAAGTTGTGAAAGTGTCAAAGGAAGTAGGGGCAGCCTCCATCTCATGGGACCCTTGGAAGCAACTGTTAGACAAAGTGGTTGCCAAGGCAGTGACCTCATTCAGTTCTTGAAGGAAGTGACCTACCTCACTTCCTTGTTGATGGAACTTTCTGAACTTGGGACCAAGGAAACCAAGCACCAGAGCCAGTCCCAGTCCCAGTCCAAGTGGTCTCATTTGTTTGGAATCACCAAGGACAGAGTCAGTCTTCTTGGTACTGACTGATGTGAGGATGGCCAAATGCCAGGAAAGATCTGAACATGGGCCTTTCCTGACTAAGTATGTAGTGGCTCACCCCTGGCTCCTGACTGCTTCACAGAGTTGGACAAGGAGACCAGATCTGAGACAGGACAGACCATTAAAGGGGAACATAGTATGGCAAACCTGTCAGAGGACACTCCGGATAATCACAGCCCTACTTTGGGGAAGGAGGTGTCTTTTTGAGTGTGGGTGTGTGGTTTTGTCTCTGTTCTGAGAATAGGTAGAAAAGGAGGTTTCTTTGGTTTGGAGTGAACTGTTTCTAGTAAGTCGTTTTACATGGTGAGTGTTTCTATTTCTGTGTATCCCACTGTGTCCGTGGTTGTATACATTATAAAAGAGAATGCATCAATGCATGTGTCCTCTTTAGTAGAAAGCTTTCCAGTATTCATCCTGCCCATTTAATGAATGGAGCGTGGTTTCCATATCGATAGGAAACACCTACTACCTTTTTAAGTCCCTGTTTTCTTTCTGAATTCTGACAACTCTTAAGAATAGGCTCTTGGTTTTGTGTCCAAGATATGTACCACCTCCAATCTCTGTCACATGGCCATGTACTGGATATCTGAAGGGAATGGCCAACATCTCAGAAAACTCAGATATCAGTGTGACCAGAAAAGTCTCAGTGGAGAAACCCTGCTTTGGCTCTTTTGCTAACCTATTGTTCTGTTGCCCTGAATCTCAGGATGTCTTTGCCTCTGGCCACCCCTTTGGGAAGCCTGAGGAAAACATTTTTTCAAAAGGAAATGAAGGGCATCACCTGTGGCTCTTTGCTTAATTGCTTTGAAAAAAGATGTGTCTGAATCAGCCTCTTGGCCCTGTGTGAGGCTGTGGCTTAGATTCTCAGCACCTGATGGATCAAAAGAAAGGTCCCATGTGTGCATCCAAAACCAAAATGGCAAATATTCACTCATTGTGAATGAATTCTTTTACCTTCCTCTGTTAGGATCCTGAATTCCATCAAGGGAGAATAGGAATCCTTTGGGCCAAATGAGTTCTTCAAATCTCTGCAGAGGGGCTTGTGTTTTCTCATGACTCAAATTCACATAAAGAATCTAAACCACAGAGTCAGAAGGCCTCAAATTGAAAAAGCTGAGCAGTATTAATGTCAGGCCTATTTGATCACTCCTGGTTTACAGGAAGTGTGTCCAGGCCACCTTGATGTTAGACAAATGAGGGGAACAGGACCTTAATTTGGACACTGACTTGGGCTGTGGACCTCATTGAAAACTCCAGCCAGACGTTATAAGGAGTGTCTATATGGAAGAAGATGAGGACCATGTGGGAGTGTTTTGGTTTTAATTGTGGTCATTTGTGTGGCGGTTGGAAGAGATGACTGTTCCACTGGGCTTGAACTCTGGTGTGATTCCCCTTAGAGACTGAGTTCTTTAACTGACCTCAGAGAAGTATTGCCATGAATTGTGTTGGGATTTTAGGAGGCCACACATGAGAGTCGCCCTTGGAACCTGAGATCTAGGCCCAGGTTGGATTTCCACAGAACACTGGGAATTTCAGCCCGGATATTACATACAATTTTTCTTAAAGACTTGGCAGCCATATTTGAGTTTAAAACACACATGGACCTCACATTGTAGATCTCAATGGGCCTGGCTTCATGTGACATTTTGGCCACCCTTAGGGAAACCATGCCTGTGAGAGTGCTCCAGTGCTTTCATTGAAATTAGCTTCTTCACCATTTAATGGTTCCTGAATTAATTGAAGCCCTCAGAGCCGCAAACTTCATCCGTGAAAAATGGCTAGAAAATTACCATGAAATTTTTGATATTTTCATGTTCAGCTGGCACTGAAAAAACTTTGGATGTCCTGTTTCTGATCCTGAGTATACCAGACACTGCCTTGATTGACTTTGTTTCATGAAAATGGTGTAGAACAGATATGCCAATAAGTTGGAGCCTGGTGAGTAGTTGGCCTAGAGCAGTGGTATGCAATTGTCTGATAAAACATCTGTGTTGCGTCCATGTGGATCAGCCATTGGCTTCCAAATGGCTTGTGACTGACATGGTGCAGCCAGCAGACCCATATATGTAAAGGCATCTTATTGCTATTCTCAAGGGGGCAATCTACGTGGGATAGAACCTGGGTTGGTGCATTCTCCTGAAGACCCTGACTCACCATACCTTAAAGAACTCCCTCCACCACTCTGTCCCATTTTAACTCCTTGTATTTCTTGAAGTAAATACCAAACTCCCAGTGGAGCAGCGAGAAACACCACGAAAAGTGGAGGATGACCAATTGGCTTCACAGTCCACACTGAAAGACACTTAGACCCCAGTGTCCATAGTTTACCTACAAAGAGAGAATTCAGCACCGCTGCCTCATGTTCATTGGATAATAAGAAACCATGTCCTCCAAGTAACATAGATGCAGACCCAGCTTTGATGGTCTCTCTACAAAGGAACTAAATCTCCTCAGAACATCAAATATTTCAAGTGCCCACCCTTAGAGGCAGTTTCTCAAAAAGCATTTAGGCCAGCAGAGCTGCATGTTTGTGGAATGTTTACCCTGTCCCTTACTTTTAGAATCTTCTCTACCACCTCCAAAGTTGTAAACTCCTGAGAATACTCCATTCCAGATATATTCACAGATTTTCTAGCTCTTATCCTCTAATTGTGTCTTACTTGAGAAGAATGTAATGTCAAGGCATTGTTCTGGATGAAAGTGGGAAGATTTTTGTGTAGCACATATTTGCATACACATTGGATTCAATTTCCTATTTTCTATTAGAAATGCTGAATCCCTGAAACTAACATATACCCTATTAGACTCTGACTACTAATCCTAATATGATGGAGAAAAATAACACAAACAGAATAGAAATACAAGCAGTTTAGAGGAGGTATGTTTTATAGTTGGAGTTGCCTTTTGCATGGTATAGTGTAGCAGTTATAAATCTAGTCAATTATTTGTTGAAATAGTTCTCCATGCGATTTTTAAGTTAACAAATAAGTGAATTCCTGTCCCCCTTTCTCTGTAGCCTATTCAGCACACGTATTTTTATATCCACATATAGAATCCTACCTGGTACCACACGTACATTCTTGTGAGGTGGCTGACGTGGCAGATACAAATTGGAAGAAGAGATCACTCCTCCTAAACGCTGCTTGAACTGATAATTCAAATGTGAGTGAGCTTCCTAGTTGAACAACATTATACATAAATCCATGTTCAGTAAAATGAATAAATTTGGATCTGTGAATGATATACATTTCATGGTGAATTTCGTTTGGCATATATATTGCAATTTTTAATGTCTCTCTCTTTGTCTGTATATAAATATATATATATATATATATATATATATATATATATATATATATATATATATACATGCTCAAGATTTTTCAAAACATGAAATATGTGTCTTATTACACACTTCCTAAATTCATTCATATTTATGTTGTGGATTTATAATCAACTTTTCACAAGATTATTCTCAGAAATATTCATCCACCTGAAATACGTATTTGTTTCTTTGTACTGTTTCCATCCCAGATATGCATTCATGGATTTTCAAACTCTTCTACTCTAATTGTGTCTTACTTGGGGTGAAGGTAATGTAAAGGCATTTTTCTGGATGAGAGTGGGAAGATAATTGTGTAGCATATATTTTATACACGTTGGATTCATTTTCCTATATTCCATTGAAAATACTGAATCCCTGACAATAACGCATACCCTACTATACTTTGTCTACTAATCCAAATATGATGGAGAAAAACAACCCAAACAGAATAGAAATACAAGCAGTTCAGAGGAGGCATGGGGTATAGTTGGACTTGCCATTTGCATGATAAATGGTAGGTGTTATAAATCTAGTCAATTTTTAATTGAAATAGTTCTCCATGTGTTGTTAAAGTTAACAAATATGTAAATTCCTCTCTGCCTTTCTCTGTAGCCTATTCAGCACATGAATTTTTATATGCTTATATAGAATACCTGGTATCACACGTTCATTTTTGTGAGGTGACTGACTTGGCAGATACAACTTGTGAGAAGAGATCACTCCTCTAAACGCTGTTGGAACTGAAAATTCAAACTATGGGTGAGCTTTCTAGTAGAACAACATTATACATAAATCCTTGTTCAGTAAAATAAATATTTTTGCATCTGTGGATGCTATATATTTTATGATGAACTTCGATTGGCATATATATTCCTACATTTTAATGTCTGTGTGTGTGTTGTGTGTGTGTGTGTGTGTGAGTGTATATATATATATATATATACATATATATAATTATATGTGTATATATATACACATATATATAATTATGAATATATATATATATATATATATATATATATATATATACACTGACTTGATTTTTAAAATATGAAATATATGTATCTTAAATACACTCCCTAAGTTCATTCATGTTCAAAAATGTGGATTTATAATAAACTTTTCACAAAATTATTCTCAGAAATATTCATCCACCTGAAATACACATTTGTTTCATAGTTCTGAAAACTAACTTCAGTAAATGGTGCTTACAAATCCTAATATTTGTACATTAGCTGACCCAGATTAACATCAATCAAGTAGATTCGTATGGGACATGATGTGTATTCTGACGTTTATTTTCATTCAACACTGGTACATTACTATTGCTTCAGTTTTTACAAATCATAGGAAATATATATTTCATCCACAAGTTCACAAATTTATACGCATTTGTTTCACAATCACTTCCTGCTTCATAAAACATGTATTCCTCCAGGTTTTTTGACTGGTCTTTTCATGAGACTTCTTTCCAAACACATTATTTTCGATTTCCATAATCACTTTTGAAGCAAAACTCACACACCCTTCATGATAAACCACAAACTTAATGTGGCCATTAGATATTTCACTGGTTGGAATGAATGTTTGTATGTCAATATAAGATTTCCTGTATTTTTTCAGATATAATTTCAATCCATTATTTAAAGTCAGAACCAGATATATTATTTATTCACAGTATGGTCTATTCATGCATTATCTCTATATGCATAGACATAGGGTACACCTCTTTTTACCCCCATTACTAATTTATACGTCTTGAATATGTTGCTGCCAGAAATGGTGGAAGAAATAGTCATGTCACCTGATCTAAATGTACGTTTTATCACAGTAATATTCTGAACAAAAAAAGCAAAGGTCACACTTAAGATTGTAGCAAAGACTAAATGAAAAGTGAGCATGGATTACTAAACATCCATGTCCAGGTTGCCTAATGCTGTCAAATGTCAATCCTATTGGTCACTACATATTTGTTTCTTTCTTAGATTATATATTCAAACTCAACCCTGTTGAAAATATCTAATCCTATCACTCATTTTATACTTTGCCTGATTTCATAATGTCTCTATTGATATCAGCTTTCCTAACTATTTTCCCCAGTTCATCATTGTGACAGTCTCTTCACTTGTGCTGACATTAACATTCACTGTCTACCGGAAACCCTATTGCTAAACAACATTTGGTCCAAATCCTATACTCACTCTTCTTTCTAAACCTACTGAGAATCTTCCGAATCCTACCGACTATCCCTTTTGACTGGAAGTTCTCTTCTACATTTAATCATCCATGGTACAAGGACCTAAGCCATTGTATATCGATTTACCTGACACATCAGTGCAGAACATAATTCAAAGTTACGTATCCCAATCAAGGGCCCAATGCCCTTTTGGGCTTCATATCTTAGCTAGATTTCTGTTTTCATACTTATATTTCACCTATATATTCTTGTAAATATCGCAGTTTCCTAATACCATTATTCATCGCGCAGAAAGATTCCTAATCCAAATCGAACATGTTAGTTAACCTAACCATACACTGTTCAGTCAATTTAACTTTACAGAAGAGCAGGGATAAAGTTGGTCTTACAATACAGGAATATAGGGGATCTTCCACATGCTGAGAAACTCAAAGGTCCATGCAGAAATGATTCCTGGAGAAGTTGTAAGCAGCTATGGAGGACCTAAGAGACCAAAAGTCATCCTCCATGGCAAACAACCTGGTCAGGATGAAGGGTTGTGTCTGAATCAGCTTCTCTCTTCTTAATGTAGAGAAGATGGACCAAACCAGGCCTGTGTGGAGAGCTGTTCCCAGGTGCCAATGGTTGATATACCAATCTAACTTGTGAAAGTGTCACAGGAAGTAGGGGCAGCCTCCATCTCATGGGACCCTTGAAAGCAATTGTTAGGACAAAGTGGTTGCCACGGCAGTAACCTCATTCAGTTCCTGAATGAAGTGACCTACCCCTCTTCCTTGATGACGGATTTCTCTGAACTTAAGATCCAGGAAGCCAGGCACCCAGAGTCAGTCCCAGTTTCTTTCCAAGTGGGCTCAGTTGTATGGAATAACCAAGGACAGAGTAAGTCTTCCTTGGTACCTACTGATGTGAGGATTGCCAAATGCCAGGAGAGCTCTGAAAAGGGGAATTTCCTTAGAAAGCAGGTAGTGGCTCACCACTGGCTCCTGAAAACTTCACAGTGTTGGCCAAGGATACCCGATCTGAGAAGGACAGGCCATTTCAAGGAAACATAGTATGGCCCATCAGTCAGAGTACATTCCAATTAGTCACAGACCTACTTGAATAAAGGAGGTGTCGTTGTGGGTGTGGTTGTGATTTTGTGGTTTAGTCTCATGTTCTGAGAATAGGTAAGAAAGGCGGTTTGTTTGTTTTGGAGTGGACTGTTTATAGTAAGTCATTTGACAAGGCGATTGTTTGTATGCCTGTGTATCCCACTGTGTCCGTGGTTGTAGACATTATAAAAGATAATACATCAATGGATGTGTCCTGTCTAGTAGAAAGCTTGCCAACATTCATCCTGCCCAATTTATGAGTGGACTACAGGTTGCTTTAGGGACGGGCAACACCTACTATCTTCCGGAGTTCCTGTTTTCTTCCTGAATTCTGGCCACTCAGAGCAGGCTCATGGTTTTCTGTCCAAGATATGTACCACCTCCAAGCTCTGTTACATTGCCATATAATGGATAGCTGAAGGGAATAGCAAGCATCTCAGAAAACTCAGATATCAGTGTGACAAAGAAAGTCTCAGTAGAAAAACCCTGCTTTGGGCCTTTTGCTTACCTATTTTTCTGTTGCTCTGAGTGTCAGGAAGGTCTTTGCCTCAGGCCACACCTTTGTGAACCCTGAAGAAAACAGTTTTCAAATGGAAATGAATGGGCATCACCTGTGGCTCTTTGCTTAATTGCTTTGGAAAAGGATGTGTCTGAATCAGCCTCTTGGCCCTGTGTGAGGCAGTGGCTTAGATTCTTAGCACCTGATGGATCAAAAGAAAGATCCCATGTGTCCATCCAAAACCAAAATGGCAAATATTCACTCATTGTGAATGAATTCTTTTACCTTCCTCTGTTAGGATCCTGAATTCCATCAAGGGAGAATAGGAATCCTTTGGGCCAAATGAGTTCTTCAAATCTCTGCAGAGGGGCTTGTGTTTTCTCATGACTCAAATTCACATAAAGAATCTAAACCACAGAGTCAGAAGGCCTCAAATTGAAAAAGCTGAGCAGTATTAATGTCAGGCCTATTTGATCACTCCTGGTTTACAGGAAGTGTGTCCAGGCCACCTTGGTGTTAGACAAATGAGGGGAACAGGACCTTAATTTGGACACTGACTTGGGCTGTGGACCTCATTGAAAACTCCAGCCAGACGTTATAAGGAGTGTCTATATGGAAGAAGATGAGGACCATGTGGGAGTGTTTTGGTTTTAATTGTGGTCATTTGTGTGGCGGTTGGAAGAGATGACTGTTCCACTGGGCTTGAACTCTGGTGTGATTCCCCTTAGAGACTGAGTTCTTTAACTGACCTCAGAGAAGTATTGCCATGAATTGTGTTGGGATTTTAGGAGGCCACACATGAGAGTCGCCCTTGGAACCTGAGATCTAGGCCCAGGTTGGATTTCCACAGAACACTGGGAATTTCAGCCCGGATATTACATACAATTTTTCTTAAAGACTTGGCAGCCATATTTGAGTTTAAAACACACATGGACCTCACATTGTAGATCTCAATGGGCCTGGCTTCATGTGACATTTTGGCCACCCTTAGGGAAACCATGCCTGTGAGAGTGCTCCAGTGCTTTCATTGAAATTAGCTTCTTCACCATTTAATGGTTCCTGAATTAATTGAAGCCCTCAGAGCCGCAAACTTCATCCGTGAAAAATGGCTAGACAATTACCATGAAATTTTTGATATTTTCATATTCAGCTGGCACTGAAAAAACTTTGGATGTCCTGTTTCTGATCCTGAGTATACCAGACACTGCCTTGATTGACTTTGTTTCATGAAAATGGTGTAGAACAGATATGCCAGTAAGTTGGAGCCTGGTGAGTAGTTGGCCTAGAGCAGTGGTATGCAATTGTGTGATAAAAGATCTGTGTTGTGGCCATGTGGATCAGCCATTGGCTTCCAAATGGCTTGTGACTGACATGGTGCAGCCAGCAGACCCATATATGTAAAGGAATCTTGTTATATGGAGAGGATTCACTACAATGTTCAGAATCATATTGCTATTCTCAAGGGGGCAATATACGTGGGATAGAACCTTGGTTGGTGCATTCTCCTGAAGACCCTGACTCACCACACCTTAAAGAACTCCCTCCACCACTCTGTCCCATTTTAACTCCTTGTATTTCTTGAAGCAAATACCAAACTCCCAGTGGAGCAGCGAGAAACACCAAGAAAAGTGGAGGATGACCAATTGGCTTCACAGTCCACACTGAAAGACACTTAGACCCCAGTGTCCATAGTTTACCTACAAAGAGAGAATTCAGCACCGCTGCCTCATGTTCATTGGATAATAAGAAACCATGTCCTCCAAGTAACATAGATGCAGACCCAGCTTTGATGGTCTCTCTACAAATGAACTAAATCTCCTCAGAACATCAAATATTTCAAGTGCCCACCCTTAGAAGCAGTTTCTCAAAAAGTATGTAGGCCAGCAGAGCTGCATGTTTGTGGAATGTTTACCCTTTCCCTTACTTTTATAATCTTCTCTACCACCTCCAAAGTTGTAAACTCCTGAGTATTCTCCATTCCAGATATATATTCACAGATTTTCTAACTCTTATCCTCTAATTGTGTCTTACTTGAGGAGAGTGTAATGTCAAGGCATTGTTCTGGATGAAAGTGGGAAGAATGTTTTGTAGCACATATTTGCATACACATTGGATTCAATTTCCTATTTTCCATTAGAAATGCTGAATCCCTGAAACTAACATATACCCTATTAGACTCTGACTACTAATCCTAATATGATGGAGAAAAATAACACAAACAGAATAGAAATACAGGCAGTTTAGAGGAGGTATGTTTTATAGTTGGAGTTGCCTTTTGCATGGTATAGTGTAGCAGTTATAAATCTAGTCAATTATTTGTTGAAATAGTTCTCCATGCGTTTTTAAAGTTAACAAATAATGAATTCCTGTCCCCCTTTCTCTGTAGCCTATTCAGCACACGTATTTTTATATGCACATATAGAATCCTACCTGGTACCACACGTACATTCTTGTGAGGTGGCTGATTTGGCAGATACAAATTGGAAGAAGAGATCACTCCTCCTAAATGCTGAATGAACATTTAATTTAAATGTGAGTGAGCTTCCTAGTTGAACAACATTATACATAAATCAATGTTCAGTAAAATGAATATATTTGGATCTGTGGATGATATACATTTCATGGTGAATTTCGTTTGGCATATATATTGCAATTTTTAATGTCTCTCTCTGTTTGTGTATATAAATATGTATATATATATAGATAGATACACTCTCAAGATTTTTCAAAACATGAAATATGTGTCTTATTACACACTTCCTAAATTCATTCATATTTATGTTGTGGATTTATAATCAACTTTTCACAAGATTATTCTCAGAAATATTCATCCACCTGAAATACTTATTTGTTTCTTAGTACTGTTTCCACCCCAGATATGCATTCACGGATTTTCAAACTCTTCTACTCTAATTGTGTCTTACTTGGGGTGAAGGTAATGTAAAGGCATTGTTCTGGATGAGAGTGGGAAGATAATTGTGTAGCATATATTTTATACACATTGGATTCATTTTCCTATATTCCATTGAATATACTGAATCCCTGACAATAACCCATACCCTACTATACTCTGTCTACTAATCCAAACATGATGGAGAAAAACAACCCAAACATAATAGAAATACAAGCAGTTTAGAGGAGGCATGGGGTATAGTTGGACTTGCCATTTGCATGATAAAGGGTAGGTGTTATAAATCTAGTCAATTTTTAATTGAAATAGTTCTCCATGTGTTGTTAAAGTTAACAAATATGTAAATTCCTCTCCCTTTCTCTGTAGCCTATTCAGCACATTTATTTTTATATGCTTATATAGAATTCTACCTGGTATCACACGTTCATTTTTGTGAGGTGACTAACTTGGCAGATACAACTTGTGAGAAGAGATCACTCCTCTAAACGCTGTTGGAACTGAAAATTCAAACAATGGGTGAGATTTCTAGTAGAACAACATTATACATAAATCCTTGTTCAGTAAAATAAATATTTTTGCATCTGTGGATGCTATATATTTTATGATGAACTTCGATTGGCATATATATAACTACATTTAAATGTCTGTGTGTGTGTTTTGTGTGTGTGTATGTGTGTGTGTGTGTATATATATATATAGACACATATATATGTATATACACATATATATAATTATGAATATATATATATATATATATATATACACACTGTCCTGATTTTTAAAATATGAAATATATGTTTCTTAAATACACTCCCTAAGTTCATCCATGTTCAAAAATGTGGATTTATAATAAACTTTTCACAAAATTATTCTCAGAAATATTCATCCACCTGAAATACACATTTGTTTCATAGTTCTGAAAACTAACTTCAGTAAATGGTGCTTACAAATCCTAATATTTGTACAGTAACTGACCCAGATTAACATCAATCAAGTAGATTCGTATGGGACATGATGTGTATTCTGACGTTTATTTTCATTCAACACTGGTACATTACTATTTCTTCAGTTTTTACAAATCATAGGAAATATATACTTCATCCACAAGTTCACAAATTTATACGCATTTGTTTCACAATCACTTCCTGCTTCATGAAACATGTATTCCTCCAGGTTTCTTGACTGGTCTTTTTATGAGACTTCTTTCCAAACACATTATTTTCGATTTCCATAATCACTTTTGAAGCAAAACTCACACACCCTTCATGATAAACCATAACCTTAATGTGGCCATTAGATATATAACTGGTTGGAATGAATGTTTGTATGTCAATATAAGATTTCCTGTATTTTTTCAGATATAATTTCAATCCATTATTTAAAGTCAGAACCAGATATATTATTTATTCACAGTATGGTCTATTCATGCAGTATCTCTATATGCACAGACAAAGGGTACACCTCTTTTTACCCCCATTACTAATTTATACGTCTTGAAAATGTTGCTGCTA
This sequence comes from Callospermophilus lateralis, assembly GCF_048772815.1. Lineage (NCBI taxonomy): Eukaryota > Metazoa > Chordata > Mammalia > Rodentia > Sciuridae > Callospermophilus > Callospermophilus lateralis. Next base: position 312,422 of record NW_027511797.1, on the reverse strand, counting down.
GAAATGGTGGAAGAAAGAGTCATGTCACCTGATCTACATGTAGGTTTTATCACAGTAATATTCTGGCCAAAAAAAGCAAAGGTCACACTTAAGATTGTAGCAAAGACTAAATGAAAAGTGAGCATGGATTACTAAACATCCATGTCCAGGTTGCCTAATGCTGTCAAATGTCAATCCTATTGGTCACTACATATTTGTTTCTTTCTTAGATTATATATTCAAACTCAACCCTGTTGAAAATATCTAATCCTATCACTCACTTTATACTTTGCCTGATTTCGTAATGTCTCTATTGATATCAGCTTTCCTAACTATTTTCCCCAGTTCATCATTGTGACAGTCTCTTCACTTGTGCTGACATTAACATTCACTGTCTACCGGAAACCCTATTGCTAAACAACATTTGGTCCAAATCCTATACTCACTCTTCTTTCTAAACCTACTGAGAATCTTCCGAATCCTACCGACTATCCCTTTTGACTGGAAGTTCTCTTCTACATTTAATCATCCATGGTACAAGGACCTAAGCCATTGTATATCGATTTACCTGACACATCAGTGCAGAACATAATTCAAAGCTACGTATCCCAATCAAGGGCCCAATGCCCTTTTGGGCTTCATATCTTAGCTAGATTTCTGTTTTCATACTTATATTTCACCTATATATTCTTGTAAATATCGCAGTTTCCCAATACCATTATTCATCGCGCAGAAAGATTCCTAATCCAAATCGAACCTGTTAGTTAACCTAACCATACACTGTTCAGTCAATTTAACTTTACAGAAGAGCAGGGATAGAGTTGGTCTTACAATACAGGAATATAGGGGATCTTCCACATGCTGAGAAACTCAAAGGTCCATGCAGAAATGATTCCTGGAGAAGTTGTAAGCAGCTATGGAGGACCTAAGAGACCAAAAGTCATCCTCCATGGCAAACAACCTGGTCAGGATGAAGGGTTGTGTCTGAATCAGCTTCTCTCTTCTTAATGTAGAGAAGATGGACCAAACCAGGCCTGTGTGGAGAGCTGTTCCCAGGTGCCAATGGTTGATATACCAATCTAACTTGTGAAAGTGTCACAGGAAGTAGGGGCAGCCTCCATCTCATGGGACCCTTGAAAGCAATTGTTAGGACAAAGTGGTTGCCACGGCAGTAACCTCATTCAGTTCCTGAATGAAGTGACCTACCTCTCTTCCTTGATGACGGATCTCTCTGAACTTGGGATCCAGGAAGCCAGGCACCCAGAGTCAGTCCCAGTTTTTTTCCCAGTGGGCTCAGTTGTTTGGAATAACCAAGGACAGAGTAAGTCTTCCTTGGTACCTACTGATGTGAGGATTGCCAAATGCCAGGAGAGTTCTGAAAAGGGGAATTTCCTTAGAAAGCAGGTAGTGGCTCACCACTGGCTCCTGAAAACTTCACAGTGTTGGCCAAGGATACCCGATCTGAGAAGGACAGGCCATTTCAAGGAAACATAGTATGGCCCATCAGTTAGAGTACATTCCAATTAGTCACAGTCCTACTTGAATAAAGGAGGTGTCGTTGTGGGTGTGGTTGTGATTTTGTGGTTTAGTCTCATGTTCTGAGAATAGGTAAGAAAGGCGGTTTGTTTGTTTTGGAGTGGACTGATTATAATAAGTCATTTGACAAGGCGATTGTTGGTATGCCTGTGTATCCCACTGTGTCCGTGGTTGTAGACATTATAAAAGATAATGCATCAATGGATGTGTCCTGTCTAGTAGAAAGTTTGCCAACATTCATCCTGTCCAATTTATGAGTGGACTGCAGGTTGCTTTAGGGACGGGCAACACCCACTATCTTCTGAAGTTCCTGTTTTCTTCCTGAATTCTGGCCACTCTCCAGAGTAGGCTCATGGTTTTCTGTCCAAGATATGTACCACCTCCAAGCTCTGTGACATGTCCATGTACTGGATAGCTGAAGGGAATAGCAAGCATCTCAGAAAACTCAGATAACAGTGTGACAAAGAAAGTCTCAGTAGAGAAACCCTGCTTTGGGCCTTTTGCTTACCTATTTTTCTGTTGCTCTGAGTGTCAGGAAGGTCTTTGCCTCAGTCCACCAATTTGTGAAGCCTTAAGAAAACAGTTTTCAAATGGAAATGAATGGTCATCACCTGTGTATCTTTGCTTAATTGCTTTGGAAAGGGATGTGTCTGAATCAGCCACTTGGCCCTGTGTGAGGCAGTGGCTTAGATTCTCAGCACCTGTTGGAACTAAAGAAAGATTCCATGTGTGCTTTCAAAACCAAAATGGCAAAAAGATCAGTCACTGTGTATGGAGTATCTTGCCTTACTCTGATAGGTTTCTGATCTCCATCAAGGGAGAATATGGATCCTTTGAGTCAAATGAGTTCTTCAAAGCCCTGGAGAGGCTAGCCCATATGAGCTTGGGTTTTTTCATTATTCCAAATCACATAAAGAATCTATACCTGACAGTCAGTAGGCCTCAAATTGGAGAAGCAGAGCAGTATTAAGCCCAGGCTTATTTTATCACTCCTGGTTCACAGGAATGTTGTCCAGGCCTAGCTGACTTTAAGCAAATAAGGGACAAGGGAGCTTGTTTTGGATACCGTCTTGTGCTGCACCCCTCATGGAAACCTCCAGCCAGAGGTTATAATGAGTGTCTATATGGAAGAAGGTGAGGACCATGTGGGAGTGTTTTGGTTTTAATTGTGTTCATTTGTGTAGCAGTTGGAAGAAATAACTGGATCCACCAGGGCTGGAACTTTGGTATGATTCCCCTTAGAGACTGAGTTCTGAAACTGACCTCAGAGAAGTATTGTCATCAATTGTGTTGCGATTTTAGAATGCCACGCATGAGAGTCGCCCTTGGAAACTGAAATCTAGGCCAAGGGTGGCTTTCGACTGATCACTGGGAATCTCAGCCAGGATATCACATGATTTTATTATGAAAGACTTGACAGGCATAGTTGAGAGTCAAAACACACACGGACCTCACATTGTAGACCTCAATGGGCTGGGCTTCATGTGACCGTTTGGCTACTCTTTGGGAAGCCTTGCCTTTGAGAGTTCTCCAGAGCATTCATTGAAATGAGGTTCCTCAACATTAAATGGTTCCTGAATGAATTGAAACCCACAGTTTCTCCAACTTCATCCTTGAAAAGTGGCTAGATAAACACCCTGAAATTTTTAAAACTCCCATGACCAGGTGGCACTGGAGAACCTTTGGATCTCCTGTTGCTGATCATGAGTGTACCAGACAGTGGCTTGATTGACTGGGTTTCATGAAAATGGTGAAGAACAGAGATGCCAGTAATTTGCACTGCTGAATAGTGGGCCCAGAGCAGTGGTGTGCAGGTGTGTTATAAAATATCTGAGGTGGGGCCGTGTGGATTTCCAATTGACTTCCAAATGCCTTTTGGCTGCCATGGTGCATCCAGCAGAACCTTACATGTTAAGGCATCTTATTATATGGAGAGGTTTCAAGGCAATGTTCAGAATCAGGTGGGTATGGTCAAGGAAAAAGCTATGTGAAATAGAAGCCTGGTTGGTGCATTCTCCTGCAGTTTCTGACCCACCACACATGACAGAACTCCCTCCAGCACTGTGTCGCAGTTGAACTCCTTGTATTTCGTGAAGCAAATACCAAACTCCCAGTGCAGCACCAAGAAACACCACAAAAATGGAGGATGATCAAATGGCTTCACAGTCCACACATGGAGACACTTAGCCCCCAATGGCCACAGTTTACCTACCAAGAGATAATTCAGCACTGCTGCCTCATGTTCATTGGAAAATAAGAAACCATGCTCTCCATTCACATAGATGCAGACCCAGCTTTGATGGTCTCACTAGAAAAGAAGCTAAACCTTCTTACAACAAAATATATTTAAAGTAGAGGCAGTTTCTCAAGAAGTCTTTAGGCCAGCAGAGCTCTATGTTTGTGGAGTGTTTACCTCTTAGACCAGGATGTAAGAAAAGAACACTGACTCCAATTAAAATCAAATTAAAGTAAGCTTATTATTTCCACTGGCTGGGCTGCCACTCCCTCCCAAAATTGCGAGAACAAGAGAGCAACCCCACCTTTACTACAGCCCAGGTTTGTAGCCCAGAAAGTTACACAAAAATGGGGTAACAGATAATAGAACTCTGACAAGCATCACACTAATGGGAGTTTACATTTTTTTTTTGCTAGCCCCAACATCAAAATTGATGAGGACCATTAGAGCCTCAGAGAGGGTCATTGTCTGGCCACAAAAGGCCAATATTTATGAGGTGTGACAAAGTTTCAGAGAGGGCTGCTATCTGGTCAGAGAGCCATGCACGGGTGAGTTCAAGGCACGGGCAGTCATTCCAAGCAGGTTCAGAATTTGCAGTAATTTACAGTAAAGCCAAAATGATTTTTTCATGGCTTTGTTGCAATATGGCTCCCAATTTTAATAAAAGGTAAGGTTGGGTGTATCATTCCCCCCTTTTCTTATGTGTCCCTTTGTAATCCTTGGTAGGTTAGTGGAAAAGCACTGAGGAAATTTTAATCCCTCAGTTAACAGTCACCAAATTTTTAGAACTCACCGAAAACCAGTCTCCCTGATATTACCTGACTTAATTAATTACTTTTATTGATAGTCTATTTATTTTTGGCTCCATTGGTGTAAGTAGAGAGTCGTCTCTCATTTTGGCTTTTTCTCAGCTGAGAAAGGGTGACATGAGTGTGCATGGCGTGAGGGACATGAGTTGCCTTTTTGAAGTCAGTTCTTTTTGAAGTCTTGTTGAGGAAGAACAGGTTGTAAAGTCATCTGGGGATGGGTTCTTCTATGAGAGAAACAAAAAACATGAGTATTGAATAAATGTTGTAGTAGCTTTATCATGTCACTGTATGAAGTACCCTCACCAGTCTTTAATATCCCCAATTATCAGGACTGTGAACTTAATATTTAACTTTTAGTGATACAGTTGTCCCTCCCCATAATATACAGTTTAATAATTTAATGTCATCTGATTTTGCAGAATCCTTTCACTAGTATGACCTCTGTGTTTAATAGAGAAACATTTAATTCTGTTACTCAGGGCTGGATAATTGTACTAGCAAACACCAAGCCTACCTGTGTAGGTTAGGAATATCTGTAGGCCTTAAACTAAAAACTTCTGCCTCTGGAAGCTCCTCTTGATAGTCTATTTTTATAGTTATCAGGCATTCCTCTCTGAGAATCCTTCTTTGTAGCCAACAGTTTTACTTATTTTGGGAGGCTAACATAAAGTGTATACCTTAAAATATTATTATTATTATTATTATTATTATTATTATTATTATTATTATTATTATTTAAAATGCCCAGGATTGGCTGTATTTTGGTTTTAACTGTCTTTGCTAAGTGTTTAAGATGAAGCAGTCAAACTGACTTTTGTTTCTATCTATTGTTAGCAGTCAGCTGAGCTTTTATGGGAGTCAATTTTTGGGATACTTGAGAGCAGCTTCTCAGTTCTGCTAGTGCAATTTGAGCTATGTGGGTCCAGGTCTTGCTTGACCATGTGGCTTCCCTCAGAAGCATCAGGGATGTCTCCCTTTCCTGATGACTCACCTCTTTGTAGCAAATGCACTGATTGGCTTTCTGTTCTCCAGTGGTCTCATTAATCTCTCTGATCGGGAGGTTATGTGGCCCAGAGTTGCAAAGCTCATAGAGAAATCCCTTGTTCCCTGGATTCAGACTGACTCAGAGGGCAAGAGTCAAATATCGTTTTTTTTGGACCTTTTTATTTAACTTTAATTTTCAATCCTAATCTGAAACAACCAGCAAATGAATTTTAACAGCCATATATTAAGAGTACTGTGCTTTAATGTCTATAAGTTTATAATTATTTATATATTATTAATTGGGATCTTATTATTGTGTCTGTCTTGTAGTTGATGACTTATTATCTTAAATTAACCCATGTTGTGTTCTTAAAGCAACACTTCTGTAAAACACCAACAGGAAATCTTTAGATCACTTATAAGGAAATTAAAAAATAAAATTTTTTTAACAAGAGTAAAAATACTTAGTTCATGTAATAGCTACCCTGAATTTTTTGGGTGAGTTATATATTATATCATCTTTTTGAGATCCTAGTAATCTTGACAGAAAAAAAAATTTGAACATAACTTTAAATGAAATAAAATCTGACCTACTGCTTTCGTAGTCATTCTCACATGTAGTAAGATGGGACACAGAGTCTTATCTCAGGTAAGCAGGGCTCCTTATAAACCTTAAATGCTTTAGTTCTAAAGCTGATCTTTGTTTTTTAAATATCATTTTACAAAGTTTACATAAATTTTTTGAGGTCACATGAACATTAGCTCACACCATATGATATCACATTTAAAACATGAATTAAAGTACGGCTGAAAGATTTTAACCTTTACATAGATTAGGGTCTCATTAACTTAAAAATACATTTAAATTGTTCCACAATGTAAAAAGTAACATAAAACTTTACATATATTATTGATAACAGGTAAATAAATCCCCAATATATATTTTATTTACCATACAACTTCAGAACACCTGCTTGATATAATGCTCTTTTAAAGTTTCTACCTTATAGAGTTTTATAACTGGAAGATATGAGCACATTAATAGCATCACAATTACATTGATGTTTCTACATTAACCAAGTTTAGCTTTTAAAGAAATGGCAGTACAGTGCTCTAAAATAACAGTTCTTAATTAAACAGTTGTTTAATTTTTATGGTTGCCTGCTCTAGAAAATTTAAATCTTAATAAACTAAATGTTATGGGTAAACTTATGTTTAAGAAATTTTTGTCTCTTTAACACATGACTGATTTTTACAATCTTATACAGACTTTAGTACAAACTTATACAGACCTTAGTATATCAATCAGATATCAAACAAAAGTACTCATGAATGAGTAATCCCATATCAAATTTACTTTACTTATTTATCAAAATATTAGACAAATGTTTTGAACAGTGTAAGTCATTTTTTTGATTGAAAGAAAAGTCCTGGAACATAGGCATATTAGACCTTTTGTAGACATTAATACTTTATTAGATTTTTGAACACCTAGAAAAACTTGTAAGCTTAAATTTAAAGAAATTTATATTTATCAGTTTACCCAATTTAAATTGAAACATTTAAATCACGTGAATTAAAGATCTTTGGATCCACTTTTTAAAATTGTTTTTATGAGTGCTTTGTAATATGAGTGCTCCTTATATATGTTAATTTGTGTATCATATATATGATATACGGACATATGTATACATATATAGACATACAACACATAACAAATTGTGCACACATAATAAAAGTGAAGGCCTTGTAGCTTTTCACAGGTGAAATCTCCACTGCAATGATTTAAAAATTCCACAGTTGGTCAAAGATATTACTGATCAGAAAAACATTAACCTAGGTCTGTAGTAGCAAAATCATGAGCTCAAAAAATAAATAAAGAATCTAAGAAAAAAAATATGAGTCCTAGAAAAAATGACTGGCCAGTAATAAGTAAATACCATACATTTTACTTTTTTTTTCCTTAGGCCTCAAATAAGTCTCCTACTAAGCTTATAGGCTTCTTTCATTTGCATTTCAAAATAATCCCTGGCTGAGGTCTGGAAGAAGCAGGAAAAAATGGCTATTCTGAGCAGAAACCTTAGGCCTAAGGTATTTTAACCATTATTTTCAGGTTAGGATGTTGAAAATTATGATACAAGTTTAAGATACAATTCACAAAATTTTATATCTTCACAAGTTGTTTTGTCAACAGATATCATACTATGATTTAGTATCCTTGTCCAAATTAATGCACTGGTACACACAGTGACATTTTCCCAGGCTACCTAATTTAAAATTGGTGAAAAAAAGTCTGAATGATTGGGAAGTTACTTGCCAACTTGGAAGTAGAGTTCTTTAGTTTTCCATCCTAAGTATTTATGTTCTCTGGCATGAATATCTGAAACCATAAACTAAACAATTACCTAAACCCGACTTTTAACTGCAAGATTGTGAAATGCTTCAAAAACCCATTCAGATACCAGATTGGTTCAATGAAACATCATCATTTAGACACAAATTCAGCTAAGATCATTTCCAAGAAACAATTTATAATATTAACACATTATTGCACATGTCTTAAAGGGCCAGAAAAAAGGCACAAGACAGGCAGAAATGAACTCCAGACAATGGCTGACAGACAGAACCCTTTAAAACAGAGCAAATAAGAGAAAAATCTCCTTCCCCAGTCGCACCACAGATGTCCCCACAAGGGGACCAAATGTTTTCACAGAGGAGCAACCTGAAATGTAAAATAAAGTGTCTCCATGGTGACTTTACTGCATTTAGTGTCCCCTTTTTGTTTTTCTCTTTTTTTAAGAAGACAGAGGCGGCATTATCCTTACAGTGCAGGGAACGAAGGAGGGAATTCCCTGAATAAACAGGGCTTTGGCAGATGCTGGGAGATACTCAGTTCTTCATTCCCCAGCAGGCATTGCCATCTGCACTGGGTGTGCTCCAGGCAGCCAGCTAGGGGCTTCTCTCATTCTGCTTAACAAATGGTGGTAAAGTTCATCACAGTTCCTTAAAACACAGTCCAAAGGGGTGTCAGGCTTACTTGCTTTGTTACCCATTTTCACGTTCAATATCCTTAAGATTTTATCACAGAAATCACAAAACAAAATGCACAAAAACAAAAAAACATATAGAATACAGAACAAAACACACACACACACACAAAAAAAAAAAAAAAAAAAACAGAATCCCGGTGCCAAAACAGAAAAACAGAGGAGCAATTCAACGTCTTGCTAAAGCTCTGGGGTAGGAGCACGTGCGTGTCCCTCGGCACCTCTCTAACCTTGAAAGGAATTCCCTACAGAACGGAACAGAGGACAGAACGATTCTCATTACTGTCCTGGACAGGAGTGTATGTGAGCCTCCCCAGGCCACCTCTCTGTCATTAGAAGAGATCTCCCTTAACCAGATATAAGATGTTATCAAGGTGCCACTAACCTATGGAGGCCTCCTCCACCAGGTGCTTGCTAATAGTTTCAGTGCGGTGGTTCACTGCAGTGCTCCCCAGACCGATGGCTCACTCCAAGGCCTTGGAACATCTCAAGTTGTGCACCCCCTAGAGTGGCTCCCCAGCCCGTAGCCCTGGAGGGAAGGCCAGCTTCAGAATTTTCAGCAGTCTGGCCTTGTGATCTGGTCGGGCAGGGTCATCTCACTGGGGAACTCCAAAATGTTGGACTAGGATGCAAGAAAAGACCACTGACTCCAATTAAAATCAAATTAAGGCAAGCTTATTATTAAAACCGGCCAGGCTGCCTCTCCCTCCAAAAATGGAGGGAACAAGACAGCAACACCACCTTTCCTACAGCCCAGCTATATAGCCCAGAAAGTTACACAAAAAGGGGGTTACAGATAACAGAACTTTGAAAGCATCACACTAATGGTAGTTTACATTTTTTTTGCTGGCCCCAACATCAGAAATTATGAGGACCATTAGAGACTCAGAGAGGGTCGTTGTCTGGCCTGGGAAGGCCAATATTTATTAGGTGTCACTAATGTTTCAGAGAGCACTGTTATCTGGTCAGAGAGCCAGGCATGGATGAGTTCAAGGCACGGGCACGCATTCCAAGCAGGTTCAGAATTTGCAGTAATTTATAGTAAAGCCCAAATTATCTTTTCATGGCTTTCTGGCAAGATGGCTCCCAATTCTAATAAAAGATCAGGTTGGGTCTATCAAGCCTGTCCTTTACTTTTGGAAACTCCTCTACAACCTGCAAGGTTGTGAACTCCTGACCATTTTACATTCCAGATATGTATTCACAGATTTTCTAACTCTTGTCCTCCAACTGTGTTTTACTTGGGGTGAAGGTAATATCAAGGCATTGTTCTGGATGAGAGTGGGAAGATTTTTGTGTAGCACATATTTGCATACACATTTAGGAGATCACTCCTCCTAAACACTGTTGGAACAGAAAATTAAATCTATGGGGGAGCTTCCTAGCTGAACAACATTATACATAAATTCAAGTTCATTAAATAAATAGTTTTGGATCAGTGGATGATATATATTTCAAGATGGATTTAAATTGGCATATATATTGCTACATTTTAATGTCCATGTGACTTTTGTGTTCATAATTTTTTGTGATTTATGTGGATTTATAATCAAATTTTCACAAGATTGTTCTCAGAAATATTCATCCAACTTAAATACATACTTTTTTCCTAGTACTGAAAAGTAACTTCAGTGAATGGTGCATAAAAATCCTAATATTTCTACAGTAACTGACCCAGATTAACATCAATGCAAGTAGATTCCTATGGGACATGATGTGTATTTTGATGTTCATTTTTATTCATCACCGGTACATTACTATTTCTGCAGTTTATGCACATTATATATAGTATGATATATAATGTTCAATCACTTCCTGCTTGAGAACACATGTATTCTTACAGGTTTCTTGACTATACTTTTCATGAGACTTCTTTCCAAACACATTATTTTTGATTTCCATAATCACTTTTGAAACAAAACTCACACACCTTTCAGGATAAACCACAACCATAATATTACCATTAGATGTATAACTGGTTGCAGTGAATGATTGTATATCAATGTGAGATTTCTTTTATATTTTCAGATATCAATTCAATCCATTATTTAAAGTGGAACCAGTTATATTATTTATTCACATGATGGTCAATTGATGCATTATCAATATATTCTATGACACAGGGTATACCCCTTTGTACCCCCAATACTAATTTATATTTCTTCAAAATAGTGCTCCCAGAAATGGTGGAAGGAATAGTCATGTCACCTGATCTACATATACATTTTATCACAATAATATTCTGGACACAAAATGCAAAGGTCACACTTATGATTTTACCAAAGCCTAAATAAAAAGTGAGCATGGATTAATAAAAACATCCATGTCCTGGTTACCTAATGCTCTCAAAAGTCAATCCAATTTGTGACAACATATTAGTTTCTGCCTAAGATTATATATTCAGACTCAAACCGTTGAAAATGTCTAAACAAATTACACACTTTATACTTTTACTGACTTCCTAATGTCTCTATTTATATCTGCTTTCCTACATATTTTCCCCAATTCGTCATTGTGCTGACATTTACATTCACTCTCTACCCGAAAGCTTATTTGTAAAGAACTTTTGGTACAAATGCTATACTAACTCTTCTTTCTAAATCTACTGACTATCTTGCTAATCCTACAGACTATCCCTTTTTTATTGGATATTCTGTATGTTATTCAATCATCCAGTGTATAAGATCCTATTTCATTGTATATCGATTTATCTGAGACATCTGTGCAGAATATAATTCAAAGCAAAGTATGCTACTCAAGGGCCCAATGTCCTACTTGGCTTCAAGTCTTCCCTAGATTTCTGTTTCCATACTTATATTTCACCTATATATTCTTGTAAATATCTCAGGTTCCCAATACCATTATTCATCCAGCAGAATGATTCCTAACCCAAATAGAACATGATATTAACACTAACCATACACTGTTCCCTCAATCTAACTTTACAGCAGTGCAGGGATAGAGTTGGTCTTACAATACAGGAATATAGGGGATCTTCCACCTGCTGAGAATCTCAAAGATCCATGCAGAAATTATCCCTGAAGAAGATATAGAATGCTATGAAGGACCTGAGAGACTAAAAGTCATTTTCCATGGCAAATAACCTTGTCAGGATGAAGAGATGTGTCTGAATAAGCCTCTCGCATTTTAATGTAGACAAAATGGACAAAACCAAGCCTGTGTGGAGATCTCTCCCCGAGTACCTATGGTTGATATATCATTCTAACTTGTGAAAGTGTCACAGGAAGTAGGGGCAGCCTCCATCTCATGGGACCCTAGGAAGAAACTGTTAGGACAAAGTGTTTGCCAAGGCTGTGAGCTCATTCAGTTCATGAAGGAAGTGACCTACCTCACTTCTTTGGGATGGAACTCTCTGAACTTGGGATCCCGGAAACCAGGCACCCAGGGCCAGGCCCAGTAACAGTCACAGAGATCTCACTTGTTTGGATTTATCATGGAAAGAGTCAGTCTTTCTTGGTACCTACAGATGTGAAGATGGCCAAATGCCAGAAAAAATCTGAAGAGGTGTCTTTCCTGAGAAAGCAGGTAGTGGCGGCTCAAAGCTGGCTCCTGACAACTTCACAGAGTGGGCCAAGGAGTCCAGATTTGAGAACAGACAGGCCATTTCGGGTGAACAAAGAATGGCTCACCAGGCAGAGGACACTCCGGTTAGTAACAGACCTTCTTGGGGGAAGGAGGTGCATTTGTGGGAATGAGTGTGGGTTTGTGGTTTTGTCTCATGTTCTGAGAATACGTAGGAAAGTTGGTTTGTTTGTTTTGGAGTGGACTGTTTCTATTAAGTCATTTGACAAGGCAAGTGTTTCTATGTCT